>NC_071110.1:33837500-33857500 GCF_024256425.1 Clarias gariepinus | reverse complement strand
CACACACCGTGAACACACACACACACACACCGTGAACACACACACACACACACACACACACCGCGAACACACACACACACACACACACACACGCGAACACACACACACACACACACCGTAAAAACACACACTTTTACACAAACAGGAGAAAAAACTCACAGAATACTCAGAGAAACATAATAATTAAACTTATAGTTACAGATATTATTCTGAACAAAGTGCTGTGTGTGCGCGCGTGTGTGCGCGCGTGTGTGTGTGTGTGTGTGTGTGTGTGTGTGTGTGTGTGTGTGGTTTTACTCTACAGTATATTTATTTACATTCTTGATGTGTTTATTAGGAAGCTGTAAGAGGAACTGAGTAGGAACTGACTCAGCGTTACACACTTCACTGAGTCAGGGTTACAGCGTTAGCGTGTGTGTGTTAACACATTATGTTGAACTCACACACACACACACACCCACTCACAGTTGGGTGGAGTCACACATACAGAAGGATTTCCTGAAATTCTTCAGTCGGTCCTGATGATCTTAAAACACACTGAGCGCCGTCTCTTCTAAACACACTGAGCGTGGGCTGCATTAGGGGGAAAGCAGCAACACACACACACACACACACACACACACACACACACCGATTCCTCGAACCCAAATCCATTCGCTCAGAGTAAACCCATACCTGTAGTGCTGAATAAGTGTACATATCAATAACTGCAGAGAGTGTGTGTGTGTGTGTGTGTGTTTAAGTGTCTCTCCTCCCCCTGTGTTGTAGGTAATAAAGGGGCAGTGGGCGTGTCCTTCATGTTTAATGGAACATCTTTTGGCTTTGTGAACTGTCACCTGACATCCGGCAATGAAAAGATCCACAGGTGAGTAAAGGTGTGTGTGTGTGTGTGCAAGCTCATGACTGATGAAGGTGGGCCGGGCTTAAACTCACACACCCACCTTACCTGCAGCAGTACACGCAGATGTTGGGACTCCTGACCTTTGACCTTGACCTCCTTTGACCCTGTTCAGGCGCAACCAGAACTACCTGGACATCCTGCGGCAGCTCTCACTGGGAGACAGACAGCTCAACTCCTTTGACATCTCACTGCGCTTCACACACCTCTTTTGGTTCGGGGACCTCAACTACAGACTGGACATGGACATACAGGTACACACACACACACACACACAAACACACACGCAAGTAAAACTAAAATTTTGTTTGTTAACCCTAGGTTAAGGACCTGTATGTGATGCTTATGTTTTTTTCTGTTCCCTGTGCACGCACACACACACACACACACACACACACACACGCACACACACACACAGGAAATCCTGAACTACATAAACAGGAAGGAGTTTGAGCCGCTGCTGAAGGTGGACCAGCTCAATCTGGAGAGGGAGAAGAACAAGGTCTTCCTCCGCTTCGGTACCTCCTCTCTCACTTTGTGGTTAACACGGCAGTGTGTGTGTGTGTGTCTATCAGGGGACAACCTCTGATTCTGAAACTTGTGGTTAACACGACTGTGTGTGTGTGAGATTGGGTGTCGGGGGCAAACCCGCAGTTCCTCAAATGACCACTAGCTGGCTCCAGTAGTGAGTGAGTCCCCACAGAGCCCAATGTTAATGTTTATAACAGAAATAAACGTGTTTACAATCTGGGACAAAAACACACACTTGGTCTCCATAGCTAGAGTTCACACTCATACCGACTGTACAGGGGGTGAATATTTATGTAACTCATCAGTTAAATTTACAATAAGTAATAATACTGTGCATAATTAGGGGTGTGGCTTATTTGAGTGACAGCTATGGCTAAGTTAGCGACCCTTTGTTAACTGCGGTAAGTAGGCGTGTCCGATCAACAGCCACACTCTCTTCTCTCCGCCCATCTTCCCATTTATGGATAAACCAGGGTTAAGGCGGAGTCAGATCCAGTCTTAGAGCTTCTGAGGTTCATCATCAACGTACACTAGAATTATCTAAATTATCTGCAGTATTTATTTTATTATGAGTCTCAGCTTCAGACATACTGTGGTATGATGAGGTGACACTCATCTTTAACTTCACTTCCTGTGTGTGTGTGTGTGTTTTTGCCCCCAGCGGAGGAGGAGATCACTTTCCCCCCCACGTACCGCTATGAGAGAGGATCCCGCGACACCTACGTCTGGCAGAAACAGAAAGCCACGGGGGTACAAACTTCTGAAACTCACTTTTCTTTATAACACACTGTTTAAAACCTCAGATAACAAAGTGCTCTAGAGAACATTTCACACACACACACACACACACACACATACATACACACACGCATCTAAATGTAAAATTTTAACTGATTACATCCTGTGTAACTCTAACATTTCTCTCACACACACACCGCTGCCGAGTCCTGCGCTCTGATTGGTCAGAAGGTGTTGATTAATTCTCTCTAACAGCGGCTCTGATGGTAGTACAGGGTTACAATAATGCGCTCGCTCTGATACGTTATGGTTCCCATAGTAACGGCTCAGTCACAGGGGCGTTAACAGCACACACTCCACTGATAATACACTGATTAATATTAGTGATGTTTCCTGTAAGTAAAAGGGGTGTGTGTGTGTGTGTGTGTGTGTGTGTGAAACATCAGTGTAAGGAGTCTCCAGTGTAAGCGTCGTGTAACAGTCAGTGGTAAAGCTGGAGCCGTGACCTTTTTGCGGTGACGTTTTTTTTACAGTGTGTAGCTGCTATAACATAAGTGAGGACGGGACTGCACTATATATGCTGCGTGTGTGTGTGTGTGTGTGTGTGTGTGTGTGTGTGAGTGTGTTTGTATGTGACGTGCTGTTGGTAAATCACCGTGATATAAGAGCTATAGATGATTTGAGGTTGTGTTACTATTGGAAACGAATCAACTTCCTGGTGGTAAGATTAGCTCCGCCCCTTCACTTGGTGGTTCATTTTAATCAAAACCCTGTTACGTCTGAGTAAAGTAATGCGGTGGTTTAAATTATTTGACACAGGAAGTGATGCATATCAATTGTGACCCAGGACACACACACACACACACACACACACACACACACACAGACACACACACCCTTGCCCATCCCTCTGCCCTCCTCTTTAACCTTCTTTCTCTGTTTTCTTCACTTTTGCTCTCAGATGAGGACGAACGTGCCGTCTTGGTGTGATCGCATCCTGTGGAAGTCTTATCCTGAGACACACATCGTCTGTAACTCCTACGGTAAACTATACCAAAGATAACGGCGTGATAAATTACAGCACACACACACCCACACACACACACGCACGCACACACACACACACACACGTGCGCATCACTCCTCCTCTCCTGAGCGTAATCCAGACATCAGAATAAACATCATGGATCATAAAATGTCCTCTGGTGTCCTGATCTGATTGTGACGTGGCTCTCTTCTCTCTCATCGTCCTTCAGGCTGCACCGATGACATCGTCACCAGCGACCACTCACCCGTGTTTGCCACCTTCGAGGTGGGCGTGACCTCACAGTTCGTCTCGAAAAAAGGTGAGACTGAAACTTATCCCCTGATGATCACTATATTAACCCTACTCCTCCTGTACCATCTGTCGCTCCACCAGCTTCACTTTTGCACACACGTTTATTTTGTGTTCTCGGTCGTGCTCATAACAGTTCTTAGTTCAGAGATTTTAAGAGAAATCTCCTAATTGTGGGCGTTTCCCAGGAATTCCCTTTAAAATTATAGAGTAGATTCCAGTAAAGATAAAAGGTATTCCTGAAGCATCTTAACCCTCGAAAGAGCTCCTGAAGTGAGAATCAGGAGGAGTTTTACACACACACACACACACACACACACACACACACACACAGTAATGAGCTGAGACGTTTATCGTTACTTTCACATGGATTCAATACAAACGAGCAGCGCGGTGAATAAACTCAACATAAATTAAAACACACACGCCGTTATAATGAAGAGCACTTTGTAGTGATACATTTTTCATTCCTGACCCGACCCGACCCGACCCACCTGAGACAGCTCCTAAATCACTCAAACTAAGACTCCCAGCTAGAGGTGTTTAATCTGTCAGGAGCACTCTGAGACCGTCCTTACAAACTTTGTCTGTCTGTCTCTGTGTCTCGCTTCCCCTGTCTGTCTCTGTGTCTCGCTCCCACTGTCTGTCTCTGTGTCTCACTTCCCCCTGTCTGTCTCTCTTTAGGTTTGCCGAAGTCCTCAGAGCAGGCCTACATCGAGTTTGAGAACATCGAGGCGATCGTTAAGACAGCCAGCAGAACCAAGTTCTTTATTGAGTTCTACTCCACGTGTCTGGAAGGTAAACAGCCAGCGGCTGGTGGTTTACACACATACACGCAAACACAAACACACACATACACACACACACTAAGGATTAAAATGTGTGTGATGTTTATTAACACACACAGGGTTAATTTACTCTCAGATTATAATGAGGCTTTTTATGGACTAATTAATTTTATTTGGATTTAATCAGAAAATGAGAAAATCTCCCAATATTTAGTTACACACTTACACACACACACACACACACACACACATATATATATACTCAGTAAAAAAGAAAAGTCCTCTGACTTTCAACTGTTTTTACTTTCAGTAAACTTAATGTGTAAACATTTGTATGAACACTAAAAGAGTCAACACCATAAAACATAAAGTAAAAATGTTTCCCAATGTGTCCCTGAATGAAGGGAGGCTCAAAATCAAAAGTACCAGTCAGTATCTGGTGGCCACCAGCTGCTTGAAGTACTGCAGTGCATCTCCTCCTCATGGACTGCCTACTGCGGACAGTCTGAGCACTGATGGAGGGATCGTGTGTTCCTGGTGTGACTCGGCCAGTTGTTGTGGCCATCCTGTACCTGTCACGCGGGTGTGATATTCGGATGTACCCATCCTGTGCGGGTGTCGTTACACGTGGTCTTCCACCGCGAGGATGATCGGCCGTCCCTCCCGTCTCCCCGTAGCGCCGTCTTAGGCGTCTCACGGTGCGGACGTGGCGATTTATCGCCCTAGCCACATCAGCGGTCCTCATGCCTCCCTGCAGCATGCCTAATGCACGTTCACGCAGATGAGCAGGGACCCTGGGCATCTTTCTTTGGGTGTTTTTCACAGTCGGTAGACAAGTCTCTTTAGTGTCCTGCGTTTTTAGAACTGTGACCTTAAATGCCTACTTTCTGTAAGCTGTTAAGGTCTTAACGACCATTCCACAGGTGCATGTTAATTAATTGATTATGGTTAATTGAACATGCATGAAAAACATTGTTTAAACCCTTTACAATGAAGATCTGTAAAGTTATTTGGATTTTTACAACATTATTGTTGAAATACAGTCCTGAAAAAGGGACGTTTCTTATTTTGCTGAGTGTGTGTGTGTGTGTGTGTGTGTATGTATATATATATACACACACACACACACACACACACACACACACACACACACACACAGCACCCCCTTGTGGATGGTAATGATAGTGATTACTGATGTAAGCTTTTTTTCTCCTTTGTTTCTCTCGCTCTCTTTGCCACACACACACACCCACACACACAGAGTTTAAGAAGAGCTATGAGAACGACTCCCAGAGCAGTGACAACATTAACTTCCTGCGTGTGAGCTGGTCCTCGAAGCAGCTGACCACACTGAAGCCCATCCTGTCTGACATCGAGTACCTGCAGGACCAACACCTGCTGCTCACCGTCAAATCCCTCGACGGATACGAGTCCTACGGTACCTCTGTGTGTGTGTGTGTGTGTGTGTGTGTGTGTGTGTGTGTGTGTGTGTGTGTGAGAGAGAGAGAGAAAGGGGGAGAGAGATGGCACACTGCACCTTCACTTATCAGGGGATATGGACAGGATACACCATACAGCCAAAAGTATGTGCACCCCTGACCTCCACACCCCTGTGTTTTTCTTCCCCACACTGTTACAGTTCCCCTTTACTGGAACTAACTGAACTCTGTGAGATCCACAAAGCCATCTGCAGGAACACACTGTGTGTTAAGAGTGTGTTGGAGTGAAAGAACTCACTAATACTCCTGTAGAGTGTGTGTGAACACACACACACACACACACACACAGAGAACAGCTTCAAATTACTGCCCAGGACTTTGGACTGGGAACTCAGGGGTTCACATACTTTTGGCTACGGAGTGTGTAACGCACTGTTTATGTAGTTCTGTGTTTCTCCAGACGGATCACCCGCGGTCCGGAGAATAGAGCGTGCGGCGACAATATTTTTTTTATGAACCCTGCATGTTTATTTACACAAACAGAGATCTCATGAATATTCAGCTCTTACTGACGTGTTAAACGTTTACACAATAATCATTTAATAAATGACATTTTGTCCTAAACTCACGATTTACAGGTTATATTTTATACTGCAGTAACACATGACACAGGGAGGCATTGTAACACACACACACACACACGCTGCATCATCACACTCTCCTATACACACACACACACACAATGTCATGACACACACACACTCACACATTCTCTCTCACATATGTGCACACACTGCATCATCACACAATCACGCTCAAACTCTCACACACACAGTTTAATGATTTTTTGGCTGAGAAATCTTTTCATATCTCTCTGGTGTGTGTGTGTGTGTGTATAGGAGAGTGTGTGTTGGCTCTGAAGTCGATGATTGGCAGTACACCTCAGCAGTTCCACACGTATCTGTCTCACCGCGGTGAAGAGACCGGCAACATCCGCGGCTCCATGAGGGTCAGAGTGCCTTCTGAGAGAATGGGGACCAGAGAGAGGCTGTACGGTGAGTGTGAGTGTGTGTGTGTGTGTGCGTGTGCGTGGTGTGCTCCTTAAAAAAAAATATTGTAATGTTTAATTTGGGATCACGTCACAGGTTTTACATTTAATAAATTACAAAAGTTGTCATGGAAACATGAGCACACACTCAGTTGTATGTAGTGGGATGACTGGTGTGTGTGTGTGTGTGTGTGTGTGTTCTGTGTTTAAATTACAAAACTCAATAAAACAGGAGAATTCTGATGATCCGCACTGTGCTGTTCCCCTGTGTGTTTCTGTTCCCTCAGAGTGGATCAGTGTGGATAAGGACGAGACCGGAGGGCCGAAAGGGAAAACACTGCCCTCTAGAGCTGGACACGATTACGTCAAGTAAGAACCTCCATCACAGATCCCTCATGGAGAACCGTACGAGTGTGTAACGGGGGATTTTAGACACAACACAGTAAACATGTAGTGTGTGTTACAGGGCACTCTCGTATAATCTGGAATTTTTAAACCCTTTAAACATGCGCGCGCACACACACACACACACACACACAGTCTTTAGGCTAAAATATGGCAGGCCAGGAGAGGCGACGTGAGGACAATAACCAGTGTTTAGCTGGAGTTAGACGCTTATCTTCCTCTTCAGTAATGCCAAGGAGAGCAACCGGGACGTCTGGTTGGAGATCAGCATGTGAGACGGGGTTTAAAATACATCACTCCAGAATATTTGTCCAGTGCTTATGAACTCGAGACGCCTCTCCACTTTTACATTCATTACAGCAAAGATCACCGTCTGGGTGGAAACCAGGGAGCTTAAGAGTGTAGAATTTTAATACGTGTTGCACGTCAAACTCAACACGTGTTTTATTCCTCACCATTTACTCCACTCACACTTATGGAAGATGATGATGATGATGATGATGATTCCCGCAGGCCCACACCGAGCAGGAAGGAGCTGAGTAAAGTGTCAGAGGAGGGAGAGAGAAACACTACAGGACGCCCTGCATACACACACACTACAGCTAAAGAGGATAACTCTCAGACCAGGTACACACACACACACACACACACACACACACAGTACTCTGACTCCCATTTCTGTTCATTAAACTAAACTGAAGCGCCACCCACATTTACTGAGAACACCTGTCATGACATTGTTTAATTCTACTTTTGCTAATAATAATAGCACTTATTGCATATACTTTGCTGTGTGTGTGTGTGTGTGTGTGTGTGTGTCGGTTTATTTTGTTCCAGGTTGAAGCAGACGGAGTCTGTGGATGGAGACGCCACTACATGCAAAAACAGCTTCAACAACCCCGCCTACTACATTCTTGAGGGTGTCCCTAACCAATCAGCAGCTTTGGCTGCAGACCTGCTTCCAGGCTCCGCCCTCTCTCCGACAGCAGCGGTCAAATCGCCGCCCCCTGCAGGTGGGTCTGGAAAAGGCAAAAGTTCCATCCAAGCACGTAAGCAGATGGGCGGCCACGCCCCGCGGCCCATCAGCGAGGAGGGCGGGTCTTCTGAGGAAGATGGAGGTTCCGGGTTGACCCGCCCACCTCCAGACTTCCCGCCCCCGCCGCTCCCTAAAAGCGCTCTTGAGGTGACGGACGTCTCGTTTTTCCCAAAAGAGAGCAAACCCCGGCTGCACCCCGACATGGCAGACATCAAGATCCCAGCGACAGTTTCCTCCAAGTCCCTATCTTCCCCCGGCTTTGCCCCGCCCTCTACTGGAGGCGGAGCTTTCTGCCTGGACCCTTCACCAGGACCATCAGCTTTCAGAAGAGGAGGCGGGGCTTCGGGAGCTGATGACCAATCGTGTTCAGTACTTCATCTGGCCAAAAAACTGAGCGAAGTTGAATACGTAGGCGGGGCTGGCAGTGCTGGAGGGGTGGGGCTTAAAGGGGGCGGGTCCATTCACGGACGAGGTTCAGGATTTAATGAAAGCTGTCGCACTTTTCCGCCTCGCTCCATCCCAGAGGAGATTATGACTGAGGACCTGCCTGAGGAGGTGAGGGGTGGGGCCACAGGTTTTTGTCTCTGTCTGTTTTCTCTCTTTTTGTCTTTGTCTTTTTTCTCTCTCTCTCTTTGTCTTGCTGTTTTTATTGAACATCTATTGATGTTGATCTCAAGTTAAAAGATTTACATGCCTCTCTCACTCACAGCTCCCCCGTTATATTCTACATGAGTTAAGAGTGTGTGTGTGTGTGTGTGTGTGTGTGTGTGTGTGTAGGCCCTGTGGCAGGGTGGTAGCAGCAGCAGCAGTCTGTCGGTGGACTCCAGCGTGGGCGAGTGGCTGCAGAGACTCGGACTGGAGCGCTACGAAGAGGGACTTCTGAGGAACGGCTGGGACGACCTCGAGTTTCTCAGGTTAGACGCACGCGCACGCACACACACACACACACACACGCACGCGCGCACACACACACACACACATATAATAGTGTCTGTGGGATTTGGATTTTAAAAAATCCTGATTTGTTTGAGGTCATAAAAAATGTGTTGTGTTCTTTTATCTCCTCAAATTCTACATATAATTTGGCCACTAGGGGGCGATGTTTAGCTGATTTATATGCATCTGTGTGTACATGCTTTACTTTGTTAATCTGTTCTAAAACCACACTCTTCCTCTGATTAAATTTGCAAATCAGTGTGAGGTCATGTGTAGCCCCGCCCCCAGATCAGTTTAACACTGAAGGACTGCGACTCTGGAATTAAGATGGAAAAACACGTTTTTAAAATGTTAGCAAATTGTGCATAAAGAAATAAAGTAGATAATCAGAGTCGGCATCTCATTTAAACTCTTGAACATTTAAACTTTTTTATAAAAAAAAAATTTAATAAAGTAACATTTTCATATACAGTATTTACAGTAAAAGTTAAAACTCTGTTTCTGCTAATGGAGGAAATATAAACCTTTGGTCGTGAGGTGTCGGTACTGTTAATTATTTTTTATTGATTTCTTGTTTATGGAGCTTGTTTGTGTGAGTAAGAGTCGTGTCTCACTGCAGTCGGGCGGAGTTACAGAACATCAGCACGTCACGGCGATGGCGAGCGTTTCTTTGGGTCGAGGCTACGCTACGCTGACGTTCAGTAGCGAAGCACTCACACACTCATGTTATGTCACGTGCACACTGGTGTCTGTCTGGGTGTGTTACCGTATTCTCACCAGTGTTCAGTATTTTGCGGATTTATTTTCAGTATTTTGGATGTTTGTACTTCCGTGTGAGTGTGTGTGTGTGTGTGTGTGTATATACCTCATTCTCTCATTAACACTTCACACTGAATTAAACACTTCCTTATCACCTTCCTCCCTGAGGAGTCACTGATTCACTAATCACGTAAACACACCGTTCGCAGTGACATCACTGAGGAGGACCTGGAGGAGGCGGGTGTTTTAGACTCCGCCCACAAGAAGATCCTGTTGGCCAGCTTGAGACAGCAGCAGCAGCAGAAGTAAGCAGAGACGATGCGCTGACGTCCACAACAGGCCTCGAACCTGCGGCTAGGGATCAGCTTCCTGACAGAGGAGAAAGTGACATCATCAGAGTGCGCCTGAGAGCTTCGTCCACATTCCTTCCGTTTTCTCTGTCGGGGTTTGGCTCAAGTAGTTTATTAATTTAGTGTTTAGTTTGTGATTTTAATAAGGAAAAGGGAAAAATAAGCCAAATTTAGTGACTGATGTTTAGTTTATATACTTTAGTGTGTGTGTGTGTGTGTGTGTGTGTGTGTGTGTGTGTGAGGGAGAGAAAGGGCATTTGTTATCTCTTGTCTGAAAGGCCCTGCTTCATTGTGGCTTGCATGTCTGATACTTTGTAAAAGCTTAACACTAGTGTTAATATATATATATATGTGTGTGTGTGTGTGTGTGTGTGTGGTTTATAAAAGACCAACACAGTGTAAATGTTACATGTTTGGGAGCAGCACAGTTCAGGGGTAAAATACCTTTTTTACCTGTAAAGTCCACGTGAGCTGAAGTTACCAGAAGTGGCCACCAGGCGGCGCTGCGGCTTCTTTAAAAGTTTTGTGTGTAACGATTTTGTCACAGGTGAAAACTGACCGTGGGTCAGTTACTGGGTCTGTAATTTGGGTGAGAGGAACTGTGTGTGTGTGTGTGTGTGTGTGTGTGTGAGAGTGAGAGAGAGAGAGAGAAAATTGTCATGTTTTCATTGTGAAACTCTGTGTGTGTGTGTGTGTGTAACTCTTATTTTTATTAATGAATTTAAGTTAATGTTTATGCAACGTCGCTGAATGACGTCATGTGAATAAAAACGACTAACGACTGATGTCACCGCGTCCTGTGATTGGTGGATGATGAAAGGGGCGTGGTTTCACAGCGTCCTGATCTCAGAGCTCTACGGAACAAACACCCGATCATTAATGTGAAGAGATTTGCGGGTTTATAAACTTATAGCTTCATTTTTATTGATTTATTTTTTTTATTTTAACTTTACAAAAATTAGTCAATTTTAGGGATTTTTTGGACTATTTAAAGTAATCTATAATTCAGATTTTTAAGTTAAACTGAACATCTGTGAGGACGGATGAGTAGATGAGTTATTTATTTATTTATTTATTTATTTATTTATTTTCCGTTCTTGACATCAGACTCTGGTGTGACACTCGGACCCGGTCTGATCTGATGGGTCTGATCTCCCCGTGTCCGTCTCTACAGACTCCGACTGAACCCGGGTTTATTGGTGTGTGTGTGTGTGTGTGTGTAAGCGCTGTGTAACACTGCTGTAATCTTCAGGATTTATGTTAATGTCAGTAAATAAATGAATCAGGCTGAGATTTTACACACTCGGGTAGAGATTCATCACTGAGCAGCTGGGTGATTTATAGAAACAAGTGATCAAATTTACATTAATAATAATAATAATAATAATAATAAAACCCTGTGCGCTCATGTTTCTAGTTTAACCGGGTTTAATATTTCTTTACCTAATTCTTTTTTATATATATGTATATATATATATTGTTATTAGAAAAATGTATTTATTTATTTATTTATTTTAAATATCTCTTTTTATTTCATCTGGTGTGTGTGCGCGCGCGCCCAACAGGATGATTTCAACATTATTAGTAGTAGCATTGTAGTTAATAATTATAATAATAATAATAATAATACCCAGTTTATAATTATTACACTTAATTTTGAGTTTAAATATTTCAGATTGAGGATGTGGGATTTATAAATAAGGCCAGTTTTGACGATTTGTTTATCTGGAGATTTTAAACAAACGCAAAAAAGTGAAATAATAAAATTGTTGTAAAATATTTTGACCTTGTTTGCAGGAAGGTAATTTTTTGTAAAATAGTTTTAAACTGTTTTTTAAAAAAAGATTTACTCCCTCTTATGATTCACGCTTACACACACACACACACACACACACACACGATATTCTCTAAATGTTTCCCTGTGTGTTTGCATGAATTAGATTTGTGAAGGTTATATGAAGGTGAAGCTGGTGTGCTGCAGGGTTAAACCTCACACAGAGACAGTGCTTTAAATGACCTTTATTTTTCTCCACTTTTACACAGTGCCTTTAATGAACCGATTAATTAGGCTGTGTCCCAAATCACACTTCGGCAGTAAACAGTGCGGGGCTGTGACCCCTCGGAGTGCGGTTTGGGACGCGGCCTCTCTGAGCTGCAGTGTGAATGAAGCAGCACCAGAATAAAAATCAGAAACTACCCAATATTTATATTCATATTTACAAAATACTTTATGTTCTTGTATTTTTTTGAGTTCTACTGAAAAAAAAGACATAAGTAATAACTTTTCCTAAATAAAAATGAATAACAAATAACTCCCAGTTTCTCCCTTAATTTCAATAAATTAATGTTAATTAGCTCAGCGTGATAAAAAGTGAAAAGCAGAATAAAGCACTGCGGATTGGGACGCAGCCTAGCTTTTAGAAACAAAAGTACACCTTAATTTGCCAATGACGTCACAAAAACGATGCCCATGATGCATTGCATGATTTTGTTCAGGAACAAACGGCTCATCTGAAGGAGTGTCAGATTTAAAAAAAAATTAAATCCTGAATCTGAAAGTGGGCTTGAGTTCAGTGAAACTGGAATAAAGACCCGGTTATAGTTCTGGTTCTGACACACCGCACACTCCATGAGCTACAGAACTCATTCTGATCAAACAACCTTCTGCTGAACTGAAGAAATCATTTTATACCGTTTTTGTGAAAGTGTTGAGAACCCTGGCCTGACCTTAAATAACCTTTCCTCTGTAGTGAGGGAGTACAGAGCGGTTTGGGACGCAGCCCACTGAGGAGCCCTGCACCGTTATTCCCTCACAAGCCTCATTAGTGTCACTTCACTCTTACACAATTACACACACTCTCTCTCTCTCTCTCTCTCTCGCACTCTCTCTCTCTCCTGAGTGTGTTCTGGTACCTGTATTTACAGCTCTCCATATTAAACACTGCACCCTGTGTGTTTGTGTGTGTGTGTGTGTGTGTGTGTGTGGAGGGGGGGGGGGGGGGATTTAGAGCTTTTTGAAATCAAAACACAACAAAAAATGACTCTAGCACTTAAAATAGATAATCAGCTGAAATCTACAAAGATGTTTTAAATGAGAGAATAATTCTGTCCAGCCTGAGGAGTGCACAGGAGTGAGACTACAGTGTAAATAAAGTTCTTTTGGTTTAGATAAGAACACACACAAACACTGACCCCGCCCGTGACCCCGCCCCAGTTTCACCCTAGCCACGCCCTATACTCACCCCTAACATTGTTTTGTACTGACCTGTGAATGTGTGAGACAGGGTGTGAGACAGGGTGTGAGACAGGACGCTACAGTAAGTGCGCAGAGTCCAGACCGGGAGCGCCGTCCCGTGTCCGCTCCAGAGTCCGGTTCCCATTAGTCCCGGTTCTCTAATCCCTACCATGAAGGCGGATTCTTTACGAACTGCAGGTCATTTCTCACACTAGTGCACTCTGTAGTGAACATGTGGCGGTTTCACACACAGCCCGGCTCTGTCCCAAACCGCACTGATGATAAATAATGACACCCGGGAGTCCAGCTCTAACGGAAACGACATAAACATCAGATAAATTCAGCAGGAGAGAGTGGAGAGGAGACTACGCGCTAAGCGTGTGTGTGTGTGTGTGTGTGTGTGTGTGTGTGTGTTTAGAACAGGTTGGTCTTAAGCGCGCCCGGTTTTCTGTGGAAGGAGGAGAGCACACCGGCGAACGGTCCGGTGCTCGCGCTGTCCCCGGGCTGCCAGCTCTTCAGCAGGTCCGGACCGGGAGCAGCAGAACCGACACCGGGCCACGCGGGGGATTTCAGCGCGTGGTGCACGGAGGGCGGGCTGGAGGCGGTACCGAATCCACCGGAGGACGGGCTCGGGCTCAGGCTGCTCGCGCCGGGGCTGCCCGTGGTGTTGGCCGAGCTCGGTAAAGACGCCGTGCTGTCCGGTGTGGGGCTGCACGTGGACTCTTTAGACTCGTCGTCCTCGGAGGATGCGCGCGCCTCTCCCGGTTTCTTTGATGTAACGCTGTTGTTTCCGGTGTTTCCGCCGCCTTTCGCGTTCGCCGCGCGCTCCTGTTTACGGAACTTTGCGCGTCTGTTCTGGAACCACACCTGCACGCGCGCGCGCACAAACACACACACACACACACACACACGTCGTTATTTACAGTAATAATGCAATAAATATAATTCTCAATTTAAAACACGCGTCCTGCAAACCGGTTCAGATGTTTATGTAATAATTTGTTTATTATTATTATTATTATTATTATAAATACAATTATTAATCTGCATCATTAACGAAACATTAAAAGTGATTTTAGGAAAATATTTATAGCATAAAGTAAAAACTTTAAATTCACTTTAATTCTCCTGAACATCAAATATTATTACACAACTTTATACAATAATAATAACAACAATAACACCAACAACAACATTAATAATAATAATAATAATAATAATAATAATAGTCCTAACCTGAACCCTGGCCTCGGTGAGGTCGATCTTGAGCGCGAGCTCCTCCCGGGTGTAGATGTCCGGGTAATGCGTCTCCGCGAACACGCGCTCGAGCTCTTTCAGTTGTGAGCTCGTGAAGGTGGTGCGGATCCGTCGCTGCTTCCGTTTCTCATTCAGACCGGAGGGGTCCGAGAAAAACTTATACGGGACTGTGAGGAGGAGACACGGGGGTTATAACACCGTCAAACACACACACACACACACACACACAACAACAACAACAACAACAACAATAATAATAATAATACTTGTTTTTAATGTATTTTGTTTACATATTTTATCTCTACCTTTTTAATTTTTATTATGTATTATTTTAGGTTTATTTGAAAGTGTAGCTCAGCTACAGCAGCACATTTCCCGCCATCATATTTATTTAGTTTATAAAGTAATTAAATTAAAGGAGTGTGTATGGAGTGTCCGCGATGTTCATTAACTTTTTTAATTTTAATAAACTGACCATAAAAAGATTGATTTTACGTCATAGTGAGTTAATTAATTATTATATGATTGTTATTACTCACTCACTCACTCATCTTCCACACCGCTTTATCCTGTATTCAGGGTCGTGGGGACCTGGAGCCTATCCCAGGAGGCTTAGGGCACTAGGTGGGGTACACCCTGGACAGGGTGCCAATCCATCTCAGGGCACACACATACACACACTATGGGCAATTTGGGAACGTCAATTAACCTAACCTGCATGACTTTGGACTGTGGGAGGAAACCGGAGAACCTGGAGGAAACTCACCAAGCACGGGGAGAACATGCAAACTCCATGCACACAGAGACGGGAATCGAACCCAGACCCTGGAGGTGCGAGACGACAGTGCTAACCCCTACATCACTGTGCGTATTATAACAATAATAATTATATATATATATATATATATATATATATATATAATTGTATATATATAATTACATATTGTTTATTATATGTAATATATATATATATATATATATATATATATATATATTCATATATATTACACATATTATATTATTTCTTTTATTATTATTTATTTATAATATTATTATTCTAATTACCTGCAGTAGTAATATATATATTGTTAATGATTCTTTAATTACATTTTTTTGCCTTATAAAATATTTTTTGGAGATAAAGTAAATGTTTCTAACAGTTGTTAAATTTGACTCCATTTTTAGAACCTGCACTGTACCGGAACCGACAGACAGACAGACAGAGAGGGAGAGAGAGAGACAGAGTGTGCCGTAGCGCGCGCTCTGCCCCGGTGCTTACCGGCGGTGTAGGGTGCCGGTTGGTGCTCGCGCAGCGCTCCGATGCTGCAGCTGGCTGTACCGAGCGGCGCGCAGCCTGGGTTCGCCCCGAAGCTCGTGCGGATCGGGTTGTACTGGAACGTGTTGGCCTGACTGCACGAGCTGAAGTCCGCGTAAGCTGAAGCCTCCATCGCCGCCATGCACGAGTCGTACGTGTTCAGGTACGAGTAATCCATTTTGTACATGTGGACACGGCGCGCGCGAGCCGAGGCTGTCAGGGCGCAGTCGGGTGTCCGCTGATTTACCGGGCGGGTTACTGAGGGCACCGGGGACCGAGCAGCAGCAGCACGCGCTCTGATTACAGCTCTGTTCGGTTAACTCCAGTGACTTCGTCCGGCGCGTGACGGTGCGGTGCGGGTATCAGAGTCTCACTCTCTCCGGTGTCTCTTCCACGCGCTCCAGACTCAGATCCAGTCTCGTGCGCGCTCGTGCTCTCCGTCTCTCTTGCTGTTCCTCCGTGAGTGTGTGTTGCGTGTGTGTCTCGCACTCTGCTCTGCTCCGCCCGGTGCAGCTCGCGCAGCGTTTATAATAAACTTGGCAGTGCGCGAGACAATAGCGAGGCGGTGGTCCCGCTTTACATGACAATGTCTCGGGAGCTCGCGCCCTCCTCCTCCCCCGCCCCCTCACTACAGCGCAGCCCGAGCGCGTTAACCCTTTACCGGCGAACCGGGCAGATACACACCTTACAGCTGGTAAATTACACACTGACGGGCCACGGGACATCCGGTTTACACACGACCTGATTCAGAGTCACGTGATGCAGCGAGCAGGAAAACGTTCTAATAATAATAATAATAATAATAATAATAATAAATAGAAGAAGAAAAAGAAGAAGAAAACCAACTAAGCTCTACTGTAATTACAAAAAGTCTTTCTCAGATTAAAACTAATATTTACATTGAAAAATTAAAATGCAATCTAATTAAAGCAGTTTAAGTGTTTAAATATTAAAACCATTCCCTGCTCGTCCCTGATGTTTATTTCTCTCTACACTGTAAAACAATACTGAAGGTGTTTATTATCCCAAACACACAATAATCTACTCTGAACAGTTGATATTGAGATGTTTATCTGCTCCTTCTGCTCTGTAAAGCTTCATAACGGCTCTAATCTGAGGTGCTGGTTGTTAATTGGTGATTTCTGAGGCTGGTGACTCTAAATGAACTTCTCCTCTGCAGCAGAGCTCAGTTTTGGTCTTCATGACAGACAGTTTCATCATCATGGAGCTCGATGAGTTTTACAAACACACTCGACACAATACTGTTCTTGTGAGAACTGATCCAGAACAGCTGACCTCAGTGTCTTAAAATAACTGACTGATGTTGTTGTTGTTGTTGTTGTTGTTACATAGTTACAGAATTCCATACGTTATTTTATAATTATGAATAAAAATCTTTTGTATTGTTCTAGAATAAGGAAAATAAATAACTAAACAACATTGAACTAGAACGTGTGTCCAAAAAGAAATCCAGTATTGTTCTATACGGGCAGAGGTAGGTTTCTTGCCTAACATGGCTTGGGTTCGATTCCCACCCAGTGCCCAAACGCCAGTCACTGGATGCAGTGTCAGTCCAAAGCCTGGATAAAATAGGAGGGGTGCGTTAGGAAGGGCATGCGGCGTAAAACCTGTGCTGAGTTGTGTGTGGATCAGATGGTCCGATGTCCGACCCAATGACGGAAGCAGCCGAAAGAACAACAGCTACAATTTTAATGTTTAACTATATTATTATTTTATTCTGATCTCCTGCTCTGCATTTAGTACCGAGGCGACAAAAAGGCCACGCGCTGTGTTTATATAATAATCACTTTAAATAAACGATCAGTGTTTATTATAAACAAGATGGTTAATTCAAATAATAATAATAATAACAATAATAATAAGGTTTATTTTTAACATTTTGTATATGCTTGTAATTTGTAAGTATCTAATTATAACAAATCCGATGTTATTCGCTTATTTGTAATTATTCGATTTTTTAAAAATATTTTTCGTTAAAGATTTGTTCTTACAATTTCTGTTGTGACATGTAACACACTCCTCGTGGCGTCAATAAATTTAAGTGAATAACAGCGGAACTCTTTGTGTTTCGGAACCTTGATGTGTTTTAGGGAGAACACCAAAGCACTCCCCTGAAGGGGCTGAAGAACCTGAGCTCCATGTCCTGGTCATCATAAACACTTACAGTAAAACACCTGCTCAGAGCTGATCATCTGCTCCAGGATCAACTCAGCTTCAGTTCGTTTGGTTTCTTTAGCGCTTTAACAGTGCGGACTGACCCACCGCAGCTTTACGGAGTCATTGATGATCAGATTGGACCAGGATTGGACGGACTCGTTAACTCGTGCAGTGTTTAAACTCGCTGAACGTTTAGTGTTTGAATCTGTGCGCGTGCAGCATGAACACACTGCCGTTAATGTAATTAAACTCATAAACACTGCCTTGTGTCACGGCCCCGAGTGTGTGTGTGTGTGTGTGTGTATCACCGGGTCTTCCTCCTCCTCCTCTCCCTCTCGTCACGCTGCATTTCGGTAATGCGAGGCGTCTTCCTCCCGTCGCGCGCCATCCATCACAGGGCAAATTACGCGCGTTTCCGGCGCACGTGGTGTTTTCGGCACCGCGGACAGCTCGCGCTCGTGATCAGGGTGCACACCGGCAGCGCGCGCACACCGAGAGCCTTGTTTGTAAAATAGAATCTTTCACCGGCTGCTGCATCAGATTTCCGCCGGTCGGTCCTGTCACACACACACACACACACACACACAGAGCTGGAGCTGCTGCAGAGATCAAACACTGCGCTAATAAACACTCTAATCATCAGTCACACTGCTAATGATGCTAATGATGCTAATGGCTGTAATGAGCCAGAGATTATCCTCATCCATTAGCAGAAGTTTATGCAAAATTAATGACACTTTCGTTTTGTTCTCAACATTTTTATATTTTCTGTTTTATAAAACTTCATGTAAAGACGCGTATTGTAATTCTGCTTAATAAAAATAATATAAATCAATTTAAATAGAAAAAATAAACTTTAGATATTTTTGTTTGCAAATATTTAAATTAAACCGATTTGTTTGTAATAAATCACGTTTATTCGTGTTTAGTGTGAATAAATAAATATTCATATTATTATGACATATTATTATCAATATATTATATATTATGAAGAAACTTTTCTTCTGCAGAAACGCGGAGAAAATAAATATGAATAATGATCAGAAAATCAGATCAGATCAGGTTGAGGTAATGTCACGTGATCACTTTCAGCAGGTGCTCTCACCTGGCCCCATGCAGCAAACGAGCGCGCGCTTGTCCATAAACCGGTGAGCGTGCCCAAATGCCGGTTGTCGGTATCTCTTCCTCTTTCAATTTAACGAAACTCAATTCAATTCGGTTTTATTGACATGAACACTCACACTAAGCGGCTGCACACGTGGGGGGGGGGACTTTTTTTAGATTTATTAAGTCTTATTAAAATTTCATTTATTTGTTTATTAAATATAATTTATAATAATAACGCTGCCCATGTGTGACGTCACAACACGATTGTTGTGTAAATATTTAGTTAGTCTGTGTTATTGTGCAGGAGTGTACGGTGAGTTCTCTCTCTCTCTATCCATCCATCAATCTGGCCCCGCCTCTTTCTTTTTTCATCAATCTTGTTCTTCATTACTCCAATCTGCATTCACGAGCGCTCGGTCACCGGAGTCCTGCCTCGAGCCTCACCGGTGCGCGGGACCCGGTTCTCCTTTTAATGGCACGAGCATCGGATGGCATTAACGTCAAACTCCAACCAAAGAGAATTCAATTAGTGTTCAGGAACATCCCCCAACCCCCCCCCCCTCCCCCCCGTTCCAGTTTTGTCTAAAATGTTTTTTTTTCTGATGGCGAAGCAGAAACGCGGCGGTTTAAAGACTCGAGCTTTA
>NC_071110.1:33827500-33835000 GCF_024256425.1 Clarias gariepinus | reverse complement strand
TGGTCCATTTCCTGGTTCTAAAACCGGTGGAAAATAAAAAATTAAAAAAGAAGAATAAAACCATAAGCCCGGTGCGCGCGCGGAGGAGCGGCTCCGCCAAACACTCTAATCAGATCACGAGCTCTCCGGTCCCGGTGTGCGCGCGCTCTCAGGGCCAGACCCAACTGGAGCTGTGCAAACTTAATCAAATTACACTCACACTAAACTAATTAGCCTGCAATCTGCCACGCGCGCTGTCCCGGAGCTACAGCTACTGAGTCCTGCACACACACACACACACACACACACACACTCCCTTTATTCTGTCTCAGAGTGGGGGGGAGGTGTGGGGGTAAATGTGTGTGTGTGGGGGGTAAATTGTTGTGGGATGAGGCTGGTTTGTAAAGCAGGGTCTCATTACTCACATTTTTTAAAGAGAAAAACAATACTGCACGCGGGCACATGGCGCATGCCCAGTGGCGCCCGCACGCGCGTATCGTCTCGTTAACCGTCCGGGAAATGTCGCTTCATTACCGGCTCGCGCCGTTACCGTGGCAACACCGCCGCCAGATTGCCGTATAAATAATGTTCTATTAAACTAACAGAGAGAACCGGGAGCAGCCCTTCACTCAGCCCCGCCCACAAGAACCCACAGGAACCCACAGTGACCCACAGTGACCCCCCTTAACACACACCCTGAAGGTTCCTCCAGGAGCCGGTCAGGAACCTCCTACTGAACGTTCACACTGCACCAGAGCTCCAGGAGAAACTTCAGCTCGGCTGACGGGACAATCCAGAGATCTTTTACAAATTGTCTCTTTAGGGTTCTCTCCTTTTTAAAAATTAAAATGGGCGTGTGGGTGAAGAACAGGGGCGGGGCAGAACAGCTTCTACAGCCACCAGTTTTACCCCAGGACATTAATTATAACTCTAAACCAGTCACTCCTGATGTGCACCAGTGTCAGTGTCCATGTTGTTGTCTCGCTCTGTGCAGCGTCTCTGCGCAGCGCTGTGTGTTTTGGACATTAATTTATAACAAACAATTTTGGAAAATTGTTTTGTGCATCCTGCAATTTTAGGATGCTAATTACACTAAATGTTTAACATGCATTCTTACACATGTAGAACACATTTTGAGAATCATGTGTGGTCTGTGTCAATCTTTAATGTTATAGCTGATTAGTGTCGGTACGTTGAGTTCTGTGTTCTGTTGGTTTTCTGTGGCTCTGACAATAGTGCAGTGTTTATAAAAATAACACACTCCTTTAAATACATAATCGTTTCTAAATGCTACAGCAGAGGAGTTTAAACTTCATCTCGGTTTCTCAGTTACACAACACACTGCATTTGAACTTATTAACGTATTCTAAAAGAGTGTTTATAGCTCCTCTAACATTATGCACACACACACACTCAGTTCAGACACACTGAAGTCCTCAGATCTCAGCTTTGTAAAGTGGTGTGATGAAACTAAGTGCACCTCTTGAAGATCAAAGAACCTCACATTTTGGCTCAAAAGAACTGTTGTTTGTTATTATTATTATTATAATTGCTATTATTATAAATTTATGATGTATTTTTCGAGAGTGGTGGAAAATTCAACATTCTTTGACAATTTTCATGATTCACTATAGATGTATGGAGGCTAACAGAGGGTGCACTTAGTTTTGTTCTGTCTTACTGTAAGCTGAAATCCGAGCCTTTGTTTTTGATAATATTACACCCAATAAAATATAGAGGATTTAGTGGTACAAATCTTTCAGTGTTAATGGTTGATAAGGAAGTACACCAGCAGAGGGGCGTGGCCTTACTGTGTTTAAGAAGCACCCGTGTCTATAGCTGCCAAAATGTCTAACAGAACACGTCCCACATCATTACTATAGATCTGAAAGAATAAAAATATGATGTCACTCATTAATGAATGAAAACTATAAGTGTTGTTAAATTGCTGTGGTATAAGAAGACAAATCACCTGATGAGGAACCACTGTGGGGTGTAACAGTCACTCCAGAGTAGTTTTGCTTTTTTACATTTTTTTCTGCAGATAAAAGTTAGAACAGTGCGGAAATGCTAAATTCTGCTAATGATAGCTGCTGCTAATGTCTAAGATACAGTGTGTACGTTTCACAATGCAGTAACACAACTCTGCTTTATTTACAACAAAGCTGTTTTTACACAAACATGATTAATCAATTAATACTTTAAAAATAATTAATACTGAGATATTTAAAAATCTTAATCTGTTTACACTTTACAGTTAAAGTGTACAATTCTACTGTAACACTGCTACGCCGCACACACACTCCATACAGTACAGCTTCAGAATGTAATCGAGAAAATAAATAGCAATAATTAAAAAAATCTTTATTTATACAGTGTGTTTAAAATGCAACTTTTATAGCATAAAGAAAAAAGAAATGTACAAAAAATAATATAATATAATAATTAATGGATAAATAAACATTTATCCTGTACATAAGTGGAAGTGAAGCGACGAGTAAAATATCCTGGATTCCTATTTTTGAGTAAAAGTACAAAACCCCTCACCTTCACATGGTATCAAAAATAAAACATTTTATTATGATGTTTCTAATGTTAGATTATTATATTTCCAATTAGACTCTTCCTAATTAATCTGGCCGTTTGAGGTGAGAAGGCTGTGATGTCACTCTGTCACGCTTCATCAGCTAACCACGTTTAACCAAGTTTTAATATTTAATATTAGTTTCTTTTGTGTTATTTCATGAGTGTTTAGCGGTTAAGTTTGAAACGCTACACACTTTGGCGGAACAGTGAACTCGCTAATGGAAACTGACCAAACATGCAGAGACGGAGGAAGCATTTAAAAATAAAAATAAATAAAATTTGTTTAAATCATGTTGTGGGTGTTGAAGTGGTGTGTGTGTGTGTGTGTGTAAGCTGTGTAGTTTTAAAATTCAATGACTTCTGAACAAAATGATGGTGTTGATGGTTTCAGGGTTGTGTGTGTTATTGTAAAAACTGCATTGTGGGTAAGATAGAGGACACGAGCACATCACCCCCACCGTCTCCACACTCCACTGGCTCCCGGGAAAATTTCACATTGGTTTTAAAATACTACTGTCAACCTATAAAACACTCGATGCTCTCATGTCGCGGTACCCGAGTGTCTTACAATCTGCAAATCAACTTTGGTGAAAGGATGCAGGCTGTTAGTTGGTACCCCGGATTACACAATCCACCACGTCTTCCTCACCACCGTCGGCTCGGCCCGCTCACCAGGGACAAACCCATCATTATAATTTAGACATATTCCATTTAACTTTTCCATAATTTCGGGAACTTATAAATCTGCTTTGTGACAATGACCGCGGTTACAAGCGCTGCATAAATAAAACTGAATTGAATTGTTGTGTGTGTGTGTGTGTGTGTGAGTGAGAGAGAGAGAGAGAGAGAGAGAGAGAAAGAAATGAACGAAATAAAGAAATGCAGTCAGACAAAAATAAAAGCTCTTCTGAACTCGAATATTGAGTGGAGAGGAAAGTGTGTGTGTGTGTGTGTGTGTGTTCTGTGAGACAGAAGGAGAAATGCGTCGAAACCTCTCCGGACATGAAGCACTTTTCTGTCTCGCTCTCTAACTGAATTTGACAGAACGATTTTCAGCGCAGTAACACTTAGCACACTGCATCTCCTTCACAAATGGACTCCGGCATGTCATCCAATATTCCCGTCTTCCAATATTCCCGTCTTCCCTGCGTCTCCGTCTCCGTCTCAGCACTTTTCCATCCAAAAGTGTCTCTACTCTCTATAAACTGATACTTTAAGTCTGTCTTTGTGGAGCTTCTGACCGTTAGAAATGACATCAGGAGAATACAGGAGGAGAAAAGAAGTCTTACACACACATCCCTCCTCCACATCTGTGTGTGTGTGTGTGTGTGTGTGTGCGTGTGTGGTCAGTGGAATAGCCCGCATGCCGCTGTGGTGTGTTTTTATGTTAATTGGTTCTCAGTTGGAAGGAAGCGATGTTCTACATGTGTATGGAGGGATGCTGTGAAACAGAGGAGTGTGTTCCTTTCTGACTGCTTTTGTTCATCTCCTCATTTAAACACCACACACACACACACACACACACACGCTTTACATTCCTGGATAAAATTTTTCCGTCGTGTTTTAGCAGCAGGCTTTTGTAGGACGACACATTCCGTACTGAGAGTCACGTCTTTAAATTTCATGGTCTTTAATTTAATTAAACACACACACACACACACACACACACACACACACACACACACACACACACACACAAACATTAAACTTTTTAAAATGTTTTAAATATACAGAGCTCCTTTTTTACACACACACACACACACACACAATTATATTTTATTCAGATTCCATGAACTTGAATGGCAAAGCATTATTTTAATTTTTTTTGATTAATTACTTTTTTAATTTTTTTTTTAAATATACAGAGCTCCTTTTCTACACACACACACACACACACACACACACACACAGTCCAATGGTTAATTTTTAAATAGAATTCAATTTAAATTCTTTACGTTTATACTTCTTTACAGTTGTGTGATATTAACGCAGCAGTTTATATATTATAGATTAAATCAATTTGGCAGCTGAAGCTCTGACACAGACTGGAGTATTTTAGTTTATATCTGTTAAAACTATATATAACTAATATATTTCAGTTTATATTTCTGTACATTAATGTCACTCAGAATGTTCGTAATAGTTGAGTTTCCCGGTGCGGCTCAGAGATCATAAACCCTCTGGACCGACCGATCCACCTGATCCACCTGATCCACCTGATCCATCTGATCCACCTGATCCATCTGATCCACCTGATCCACCTGATCCACCTGATCCATCTGATCCACCTGATTCACCTGATCCACCTGATCCACCCTGGAGCTGGAGATCTCATCACACAGAGACACTCAGTGCTGCTGAGGATGAGGATAAAGATGAAGATGGGTGATTATAGATACATGTGACACCTGAGGACGGTTCCACTCAGAACCCATTGAGATGCTCTGGACTGCCTTCGATACGAGCGGTTTCGCCGTGTCACTTCCGTCTGCTCCTCAGGGACAAACTGATAAAACTATACGTTTAATATATCTTTACATTATTTTCTATCAATTTTGGAATTTTTATTTCCATAAAACTTTTGTGGCAATGTCCTTTGTTAAAATCACTATACAACTAAAATACATTTATTTGAAGTTTATTTCTGATCTATTCAGTCATAGAGATAACAGATAATCTTCAAGTCCAGCTGAAACAGATTGAATAAATTAGTATAAAGTATTATTATTATCATTATTATTATCATTATTATATTATCATTAAGTTTCCTCTGGTTCCTGCCGATGTCCCGAGGCATATCAGTTTCCCAGTGAAAGGAATTTCATCATCAATCATGTGATCTTGTGTTCCACATTAGTAATATCTCCATTTCGAGGTCTTTGTTGGCTGCAGTGGTGTGAAAAGTGATCAAGGACGTATCGTAGATGATCGTAACGCTGTTGGTCTGAAAACTAAAAGGAATGTTTAGCACCGGTGCAGATAACTGGCTCATTAACGCTGAAGCTTTATTTAACTTTATTTAAATATCTGTGAGCTGGAGTGAGAACCTTTATCCACTGAAAGCTAAATTTTAAAGCTAAAAATTAAAAAATTCTATTTACTTAAACAATTAATGATAAAAAACTATAAAATAAAATGATAACCATTGTAATGCTGTGTAACTGACCTTACACAGCCCTAACGTAATAAAGTTTTTATTATTTAACTGATAAATTAAATTCTTTCTAAGATAAAGTCACTTCCTTAAGTGTGACGTGAGTGATTTATATTTAAAACTTATTTTACACACATTTCCAACGTTGTGATGGTGCAACAGTCATGTGACCTCACCGGGTCAGGACCAACCACAGAACAGTGAGCTCAGAGTGAATGAAATCACGCTGTACTTCTGTCCTGCTGCAGGAGGGGACACGAGTAAAGTCACAACACTATTCCACAGTCATCAATATTTTATTCTTAAACGATAATGACACGATTATTTCTTTGGCCTGTGGGCGTGTCCACATCCATGTGCAGACGATGAAGGGGAAGGACCGATCAGCTGTATTGGGATTTAAACTCAGAACCTTCTAATCAAGTCTGGAGCTCTACTCTCTCAGCCGTGTAGAGTTCCTGTAACCGTGTACAAAAACCTTCAGACTGAAACACGGGTCTGACCTTCACAGAAGCGTGAACTTTCAGGAGCAGCATGTTTACCATGTTGGTGATGAGTTCTTCGCCAGGAATAAGAGCATTAGAGCAGAACCGCGCACGAGACTGATGGGCAGGTCTTTAGCAGGTGATTAGCAGGAAGTCAGTCTGCAAACGCGACCTGCTCGGGGTTTAGCGGTGGACGGATTTCCAGCTTACGTGTTTTTCTGTCTTTATCCTCGAGCTCCAGGCGGAGACAAGGACTCGCCCGTCCCTCCTCCTCCTCGTCCCCCAGCTCTCCATCCACAATGAGGCGGAGCATGCAGCCTTTAGGGAGGAGCTCCTGCTCGTACGCTGCCGCTAACTGGTTCACCACCCGCCGCTCCACCTACAAAACCAGATCAACTGAGGATTATTAAAAATCTTTACAATACATTATTCAATTACATTCAATTACATCATCATTTGCACTACAACAGTGATCCTGATTATTTAAAACATCTTTATCTGATTTACAGCGTCACAGAACACAACACACACTTACACTCATTATAATCATAAAGCTTATAGTCAAGTTTAATATTATATTACTTTCTATAGTAGAAAATAGTTTATTAATAATAAGAATCGATTACATAATATAATAATTAACAAACATTATTATTATTATTATTATTCAGTAAGTCTGACATCATAGCAAAAAGTTTACACACACACACACACACATACACACACACACACACACCTCCCCAGTCCAGGAGCCAATATCAGTGTATGGAGCCTCCAATCCAATAAGGACCGTTATTGTTTCTTCTCCTCATATTTCTCTCTTCCTGACACCCCGGTGTGTGTTTAGTGGTGTGTGTGCGCGCGTGTGTGTGCGCGCGTGTGTGTGTGTGTGTGTGCAGCATTGATCAGTCTATTGTGTATCGATGGTGTTATTGACTGATCGTGTACCTCATGTTTGATGGAGCGAGCGCCGTAGTGGAGGTTGTACCCTCGAATCAGCAGCTCCAGCACGGCCCGATCCCACAGCAGGGTGATGTCGTGTCTCTGTTTGGCCTGAGGGACAACACACACACACACACACACACACACACACACACACACACACAACTGAGTACAGCGTGTTAAACTGAAGCAGTTTTGTGTGTGTGTGTGTGTGTGTGTACATTGTAGGAAACACATTTCTGCGTAAGGGGCAGATACAGTCTTAGCACTTGAGGGGGTGAGGGGGTATGTGGGGCAGTTGTGAGGGGGTATGTGGGGCAGTTGTGAGGGGGTATGTGGGGCAGTTGTGAGGGG
>NC_071110.1:33820000-33822500 GCF_024256425.1 Clarias gariepinus | reverse complement strand
AAAGATCTTTATTAACTGCTGATGTTAAACCTGTGTGGGAGAAGAAATGAAGAACACGTAAGCTCGGAACAGTGTGGGTCTGTAATCGCTATGGCAACAAGATCTCTACTTCCTGCATCTGTTTTCTTTCCTCATTCGTCCAGTCTGTTTTCTCTCTCTCTCTCTCTCTCTCTCTCCCGCGTGTGAGAGTAAATAAATATTCCTGGATAAACTGTAATATAAATAAATGCGGCGCTGCAGGCTGCTGAATATTAATGCTGCTGGTCAGAGCCAAGGCGCGAGATGAGGCATCTGACAATCAGCATCCATCTCCTCAACAAACAAACAAACAACTCCCCCTGTGTGTGTGTGTGTGTGTGTGTGTGTGTGTGTGGGAGCTAACCACCATGAATCAGTGACTGTTCATGTTACAGTTCAGTTCTCACTGATACACACCTCAAACACCAGAAACTTCCTTTTGCCCCAAATCTAAATCTTTAGAGCTGCAGCTGCTCAGTGTTCACAGATCAGCACTACGGGGCAGGAACAGTGTGTCACAGTGTGTGAGTGAACAGTGTGTGTTAGTGTGTGAGTGAACAGTGTGTGTTAGTGTGTTAGGATATACATAGTGTGTGTTTTAGTGTGTGTGTTTTAGTGTGTAGTATAGTATGTGTACAGTGTGTGTTTTAGTGTGTGTGTGTTTTTGTGTGTAGTATGTGTATGTGTATAGTGTGTGTTTCAGTGTGTAGTATGTGTATAGTGTGTGTTTTAGTGTGTGTGTGTGTGTTTTTGTGTGTAGTATGTGTATAGTGTGTGTTTTAGTGTGTGTGTGTTTTTGTGTGTAGTATGTGTATGTGTGTGTGTGTTTTTGTGTGTAGTATGTGTATAGTGTGTGTTTTAGTGTGTGTGTGTTTTTGTGTGTAGTATGTGTATGTGTATAGTGTGTGTTTTAGTGTGTAGTATGTGTATGTGTATAGTGTGTGTTTTAGTGTGTGTGTGTGTGTTTGTGTGTGTGTGTGTGTAGTATGTGTATGTGTATAGTGTGTGTTTTAGAGTGTGTGTGTGTGTGTGTGTGTGTGTGTAAATGAGAAGGTGAAGCTGTTACCGATTCCTGAGGAGCCGAGGAAGAGGAAGACGAGCGGGTGTTCTTCATCGTACCATCCGTTCTCCTTCCTCCTGATTGCTGTGGGGGGAGGGGGGAGATGGTGGGGGTATATTATTATTATTATTATTATTGTTGTTATTGTTATTATTGTTATTATTAGACTTCCTGTGTTACTGCGATGACGTGAGGCTCGTGCATTAACACGAGAGGACGAAGGAAAACTAAGAGAAAACCGAGAGAGCAAACGGAAACAAGAGAAAAGAGGAGAGAGGGGATGAAAGAAAGCAGGAGAGACGTTTCAGTGATCCGCGCTCTGTACCAGAAAACCCCAAAATAAAACACATTTTTATTTCAGATAAACTCGACTGTGTGATAAACCTCAGGAACTACACAAACACTAGGTTCAGAAAAACTTTTTCACTGGGCAAAAAACATTTATTTGACATGTCTTAAACTCACTCTCTCTCTCTCACACACACACACACACACACACACACAATCCTTTCTTTCCTCTCTCTCTCTCCGGTCCACCATTAGCTCAACGCTAATTCCATTAGCCTGCGCCCTGCTGCAGCCGGCTAATCGTGTTAGCATGGATCCGACAGAGGTGCCTCAGGAACAAGGCCACGATAACGCACCATCGCCATGGCAACCAGGGCGTGTGCGTGTGTGTGCTCAAGTAAAAAGACAGAAATAAATATATAATCTGAATGAGCAGATTGTTGCGTTTTTCTGGGGGTAATGGGGTCAAAGGAACTCGAGGTTGAGGAGTGTGTGTGTGTGTGTGTGTGTGTCCATGTGAAACAACAAAAAGCCCCAAGGTAGCAACAATAAATACAACAAAATACACAACAATAAGAAGATTTATTTTTGTAAATAATTGTTGTGAATAATAACAACAACAATAATAATAATAATAATAATTATTATTATTATAATTATAATAATAATAATTATTATTATAAAAAGCTGATCGGCTGAATGTCCCTGAATAAATTCAGAGACAATAAAAATTCAGTTGTAATTTCAGAACACACATTTGCAACAGTTATTTGGACCTGACTCCGCCCCCTATAGATGGCCACACCCCCAAACTATGGGGATGTCCCCAGAACCACATACTGCTCGAGTGTATTCCAATTTCAAATCCATTCGACCAATCAGCTGTGTGAATAAGGAAACTCCGCCTCCGCGTGAGCGGCCATGTTGATCCGGGTTCTGATGGGTCACACGTTGCTCAGAAATTTAACACCAAACGCGTGGGGATCCGCCCCCACACTCCCAGGACAACTTCACTAGAGTAGGTTTTGTATATTATGTAAATTCTTATTGTCTTGTGATGCTTTTTAAAATTCATAAAAATAAGAATGTTCCGGATGCTTCCGCTCCGTTCCTGGACCCTGCACACGGATACCC
>NC_071110.1:33812500-33815000 GCF_024256425.1 Clarias gariepinus | reverse complement strand
AAACAAACAAACAAACAAACAAACAAACAAACAAACACCATAAACAAAGATCTAACACTAAAAAATGGTTTGATGAGGAGTGCGAGTCTGCAAGAAAACAGCTCAGACAGCTGTCCAACCAAAAACACAAACTACCACAAAACACTGAACTCAGAGAAAAATACTGTGAAACACTGGAGAACTACAAACAGATACTTTATAAGAAAAAACAACAGCACTACCATCAGACACTGAGAGAAACTGAAGAATCCATCAATGAAAACCAGTTCTGGAAAAAATGGAACAGCCTGAACCAGACACACGCGCAGGCCCCGGGACACACGCAGGCCCCGGGACACACGCACAGGCCCCGGGACACACAGGCAGGACCCGGGACACACACAGGCAGGACCCGGGACACACACAGGCAGGACCCGGGACACACACAGGCAGGACCCGGGACACACACAGGCAGGACCCGGGACACACGCGCAGGACCCGGGACACACACAGGCAGGACCCGGGACACACACAGGCAGGACCCGGGACACACACAGGCAGGACCCGGGACACACGCGCAGGACCCGGGACACACAGGCAGGCCCCGGGACACACAGGCAGGACAAATCTCCCCACAAAATCTTTTAACAATTAAAAAGTAATCCAAAATAAACTAGAAAATTTAGAAACCATCATAAAAAAGAACCAAAACCCGCTTGACGGGCCGACACAGAAGAACCTGGAGCACTGAGAGCAGAGACTGTGTGTGTGTGTGTGTGTGTGTGCTCAGTGTATGAGCGGTGAGGTCGAGACAGAGCTGCACTTCCTCCTTCCACCTTCACTGAGATCATCACAAACAAAATCCCACATTTTTCTCTTTAACAGAAGATGAAGAAATGAGAATAACTTTAGGAGAAGCCGCACTGCTCCCCGCGCTGGAGAGTGTGTGTGTGTGTGTGTCCCCGAGTGTGAGAGTCTGAGAGACAGTGAGACACAGCGTACACACACCCTGAATATCACTAACTAACTACAATTTAATATCACTATTAAAGTACTGTTTACATAGTTGTCCTTGTTATTGTTGTTATATATTTATTAATTACAGTTATATATTTTTTATGTTTTTATTGTTTACCTACCATGATATTCTTTCATATCTAATATGTTTATATGCTTACAAATAAAAATTGTAATATTTTTGTTCACATTCATGCCAATAAAGCTCTTTTGAATTGAACTAAGACATCCTGTTTATATATCGGTCCATAATTATGTGGACAGTGAGACGGTGTGTGTGTGTGTGTGTGTGTGTGTGTGTGTGATGAAGCGATCAGGATCTGACTGAAGTGTTAAATTTCATCTTTAATTCAAGACTTTAACTCTGAATTCACACCAACAGTTACAGATGTTTATTCTACACTCCGTCTGTAGGTCTGTGACTCTCACAAATGTTCTTACGTCTGTTATTATGTTGTGTAGATTTATGTCTATTATATAGAAAACTGTTAGCCTAATTCAACTGCAGTGTGTGTGTGTGTGTGTGTGTGTGTGTGTGTGTGTTGGGGTTAGAGGGGGGACTTCGGCACAAGCGTGATTCATATAACGTCCTGCTGACTGAATGGAGAGACAGAGAGAGAGAGAGAGAGAGAGAAATTGAGTTAAACCACACAAGCCAAGAATGAACAGAAGCCGCACAAACACACACACACACACACACACAAACACACACACACAAACACACACACACAAACACACACACACACACACACACACACACGCACACACAAAAGAGCCACCTGTGCTCATGGAAACCCTGCCCATTAATCTACATTAACCAATTAGCTGCCTCCGCCTGCCTGGGCCCTAAACCCCACCCACAGGCGGGAGGGGGGGTTTGGGGTGGGGTGGGGAGAGAGACAGGTAATGCGATGGGAAACTGAGTAGAATCTGTGTGTGTGTGTGTGTGTGTGTGTAAGAACAGTAAAAAGTGAGTCTCAGTCTCAGGCAAATACAACCTTAGACAAACACACAGTCAACAACAATAAGTATTTTCACTGAGCCTTTATTTATCTAACAAAAATGAAGCCTAAATTAATTCAGAGTTGATCGATCTAGAGTGAGAAAGACTATTTATAAGTGGAAAGTGTTCAAGAGACTCGCCAGTCTTCCCAGGAGTGGACGTCCAGCACATTCACCCCAAAGTCAGACCATGCAAGGTTCAGAGAAATACAAAAAGACCCAAGAGCTACGTCTCAGACCCTACAGGCCTCACTGAGCGCGTTACAAGTCCAACAGGTTTCAAAAAAACTGCATCTAAAAAACCATAAAGCTTCTGGAACAACATCCCATAGACAGATGAGACCAAAGTGGAGTTGTGTGTCCTTAATCTCCACGGCCCTGTGAAAACCAAACGGGATTTCAGCATAAACACCTCATACTCGGTGTCGGGCACGGCGGGGGAGGGGTGATGATTTGGACTTGTTTTTGCCGCCACCGGACCTGAACACCCTGCAGTCACTGA
>NC_071110.1:33780000-33805000 GCF_024256425.1 Clarias gariepinus | reverse complement strand
AATATGTCTCCTACTGCAGTGTGTGTGCGCGTGTGTGTGTGTGTGTGTGTGTGTGTGTGTGTATGCACGCATGCACATGTTTCGGTGTGTGTGTGTGTGTGTGTGTGTGTGTGGCAGATTTTTATGAAAAATAAAAAATAAATAAAAAATAAACATGAGACGATTACATATATGCAAATCAGTGTGTGTGTGTTTTGGATGGCCTTAATAATGCTGTCCGTGAGTGAATTGATATTTGTAATAATACACACACACACACACACACACACACACACACAGAGGGAGGATAGAGAAGAATAACTCAGTTTGATTTTATTATGATTTTAAGGCAGTTTCTCGGCTCAGGGAAGCGACAGAGAAACCGCTGTGCTGATGTTCGACTCAACATCTGGTTGTGTGTTTACACGTCACGCTACCTGTAATCACCGAACACGTTTTAATAGGTGCCCGTGTTAATGAGTCGATGGTGTTAATGACAAACGCGACAGGATCGTCTGCAGAAGCTCTCTCTCTCTCTCTCTCTCTCTCTCTCTCGTGTCTGTTTATAATAAACACTAACGTTCTAGGTTTGGTATTATGGATCAGTCTCTGCTCACACTCACGTGTCCGTATCACTTATTTACACCAAATAACAGAAAGCAGGAGTGAATCACAAACCCTCTGTTCACTGGACATGCTGAGTACGCGAGGTTAGGGCTGCACGGTTACGCCCAAAACCACCATCACCGTTATTCTGATCGACACTGGGGTGAGGATTATTTACTGATGTTTGATTGTGGTGTCACGTGAACGTTGTGCCGCGCTCCTGCTGACCCTCGAACCTCTGCGTCAAAACTAAAGTGATGCGGGAACAAATCAGCGAGTGCAAATAAGATACAGTACACCCACCAGGATTAAACTTTTATTATTATTATTATTAACAATAACAACTCTTTACTGATTACAGAAGGGGGTTTTAGACTCACTGGAGAAACGTGTAAATAAACAGAAACAGCTGACTGAGATCAGGTGAGAAATGTTAATGTTAAAGTGCTGTTTTTTCAGAGAAACTGAAAAAAAAAAATAAAAGATGGTGAGTTTGAATCCCGGGTGATGCTGTAGCGTCCTGCAGCCAGTAGCCTAGAGAGACCTGATTGGGCGAGGTCTCTTGGAGGAGGGGGGGGGGGGGGGGATGGGCGGTCTGTGTGGGAGGCTCAAGCCAATCACGGGGAAACATGTGACAGCCCTCGCCCTCCCTGATTGGTACTGTAGTTGTGGCCGTGATGGAGAAGCACATGAATGACAGTGAGGAAATCAGACACAACTGAATTAGGAAGAAAACTGATTAAGAAAAAAAAAATAGAAAGGGAAGCACAGCTCGATCGCTCCCGTCATTTTCATTTCCTCGCTCTCAGGACAGTCTCGTAGCGTCTCGGTTTCACCGTCTCTGGTGGAGCCAGCCGAGACACCAGCCACTGGCCCCGCCTCCAAACTCTCAAATCTCTCAAAACTTGTGTGTGACAGTAATACAGCATAAAATATTGAATTATTTAGCAAACGAAAACCATGATCGAGGTTAAAATGTGATCAACTGTGCAGCCTTACACGGGGTTCACCATACGGATATCACAGAACCCTGAAGAGGAACAGAACCACCAGAACCGTAACAGAACGCAGGAGAACAGCGGCTTGGAAACACACTACTTCCATTAACATCAGTGTAAAATGTATCTGTCTGTAGAATCAGAATGTTTTTGTTCTCTTCATTGGAAATAATATATTTTTTAATGAATTGATGATTTTAAACTGAAAAACTTAAACCTTCTCTCAAGTTACAGAACAATTTAGTAAACTTTTACATTTTCTTGCATTATAATTTTAAAGTCCACTGCACACACAAGTGAAAGATTCGCACTAAAAATATAAAATATGGACCTTTAATCAGAACCGCACTGGAGTAATTAAAGGTAACGATGTACATTACCGTTCAAAAGTCTGGGGTCACTTGCAAATTCCTTTGTTTTTGTTTAGTGATTTATTTTCTACATTCTACAACAATACTGGGGATTTCAAAACTATAAAATAACACATATGGAATTAGGTAATTAACAGTTTTTTGTTACAGTTAGTTGTTATTTTAAGACACAGAGGTCGGCCTTTCTGTAATAGTTCTTGCAAGAACAGTATTGTCAAGTGCATTCGCAAAATCCGTCGAGCACCATAATGAAACTGTCTCTCATGAAGGCCGTCCCAGGAGGGCGAGACCAAAACCTACCTCTGTCTCAGACCAGAAGTTCATTTAGAGTTATCAGCCTGAAAAATGACCAATTAACAGAACCTCAGATTAGAGGCGTTATGAAGTCTTTACAGAGCAGAAGTAGCAGAAACATCTCACCATTAACTGTTCAAAGGAGATTAATGCATTTTTTGGACGCCTTCAGCATTCCTTTACAATGTAGAAAGAAATAAACATCAGGAACCATCATGGAGTTAGAAAGTGACCTCAAACTTTTGAATGGTAGTGTACTGTACATCTCACACACACACACTCACACACACACACTCACACACACACACACACAAAAACAGTGTCTTACTCTCCAGTGAGTGTATGCCTTTATCCTTCGCGGTTCCATAAACGTTGCTGAAGTCGTCTCCAAGGTTCGGATCAGCACCGGACTCCAGCAGAACCTTCACCACGCTGAGACACACACACACACACACACACACACACACACACAGAGATTAATGGTCCACTTATGACACCACTCATTATGTTTGTAGAATGTATGTATGCGGGTGGTCGTGTCGCTGCGCGTGTGTGTGTGTGTGTGTGTGTGTGTGTGTGTGTGTGTCGTTCGTTGCACTGGCTCGCAGTGTGATTAACGAGGAGGGCAGAAGCTCTGATCCATCACCGCAGCACGAGATGTGTGTGAATGAATGTGAACGCAATTAATTCATTTTACATCGATTCAAACCCAGCTTTAAAATCAGTCTGTGCACAAAGCTGTAATCTGATTGGTTAGAGTCTCACTGGGGGCGGAGACTTATCACCTGCTGAGTGTGTGGTGATGATGGTGATGATGACATCAGAGAGACTGAGTTCCGTCTTCCAAAACAAGAGTGAAGGCCAGTGCTGCGTTCTCACAGGCAGCCAGTTCTGCTCTCGTGTTACTTCACTGCCCAAACTATGTGCACCCTGACCATCACACCCATCTGATTTATTCCCTCTGTGTTTGCTGTTATAACACAGATAACACACACCCACACACACACCCACACACACACTACAGGAGCATCAGTGAGCTCAGGTGCTGATGTCGAGGAGACTCCAGTTCAGTTTAGTCAGGACTCTGTGAAGGTCACTCGAGTTCATGCTCTTCACACAGCGTGTCTTCATGGAGCTGGCTTTATGGATCTCACAGGACTCCCTGCTGAACTTCTCACAGCTGATGTAAACGCAGGAACATGTGAAGAAGCTCAAGACACTGAAGAAGAACGGCAGCCATGTTTCTCCACATCACCACAACCTTCTGAAAGTTTAAAGTGAACACTTCTGATCCTCTGAAGGTCTAATCACAATTACATGATCGACCCGTCACGAGACTCCCCCGCCCAAGAAACCCGCAGGTACACTTGTCAAAATGTTACCACAGTGGGCGTGGCCTGCTAATTGGTGTGAAATTGACTAAATCATAATAACCATAACATCTCAGCTGTCTCTCTATAACTCGGATTATTTTCTATCCTAACTCATGTGACAGTTCTCATTACACCAGACACGGGAGGCTACCCAGGTTGCCGTGGCGATGTCCGTCTTGCCTGTCCACCTTGGTACACACATCCCATGCTCTGTTGCTCTTCTGGAGCCAACATGTGCTTCGATCTTCCGGAAAAATCACCCAAAAGTAAAAGAGTCAAAGCAAACGTGTAACCCTGAGAGACGGCTTTGAGCTTCAGGTACCTGACTTCCGACACATTTTGTTTACTTGGGCAGCGTCATTGTCAATGTGCACTTAACTGATGGTCTAGACATGCAAACACACACACACACACACACACACACACACACACACACGCACACAACCTAGCCTACATGGTAAACTCAAGTCCTAATGGACAGTAACATTCCTGATAAATAAACACGAGTCTGTAAGCTCTCACATGTTAGCTTTATTACCTGCAGGAAACCTCTGATGAAACTCTCTGCAAGTACAAACCTTGTTGGTTTTCTTTTTTTTTAACTAAAACACTGTAAATAACACACTGGTTAAAGATTACATTATACACCAGTAACTGTAAGGAAAAATTATACAGAATTAAAAATGTAGCTTTAATTTTATTTAACACAATGTCAGGAGTCCCCCAGGGTCCCTATTTAGGTCCTGTTCAGTTGCGCGCGCACACACACACACACACACACACACACACACTTTTAAGCGACACAGGTTTCACTGTTCTGCTGCCAACACTCGGAGTTCCTTACAGAAGTTCAGGGATCGCCCTTAAGGTTTTTAAGTTCACTACCTGCACATCAGAACTTCGGGTTGATGTTTGGTTGAGAAGCGCAGCACTGTCTCAGTGCTGTGAATAATTATTCGACCCCTCCTGACTTGTTCTGATCTTGGAATAAACCGTGTCAGATCTTCACATGAGAATCCTGAAGCCGTAACATAATCCAGCACATAAATCACTCTCAGGAGTTACGAGTAAGTTCTGCCACCTTAAGCAGCAACACCTTTAACCGGACGCTCCCAATAACTGAAACTCGGTCTCAGACATCGCTGTGGCTGGGTCCCGTCTCGCTCTCTGCAGACCTGCCAGAGCGCAGCCACAGTGCAGGGGTTAGTGTGCTGGACTTCTCTGTTCAGGTCCTGCATCTCAGTGGGGTTCAGGTCAGGACTTTGACTAGGACACTCCAAAACTTTCATTTTATTCCTTTCGGGTTATTCACAGGTCGGCGTCCTCTTCTGCTCGGGATCGCCATCGTGCTGCATGACCCACCTGCGCTCGACTTGCAGACTGGTGACCCCATGTTGTCCTTCAGGATTCTCTGGTACAGAGCGGAAATCTGCTCTCTATAACGCTCTAAAATGTTCTGTCTCTGGATCTCTGTGTTTGGTTTATTTCAAAATACTTCAGCTTGAAACAGTTTGATTCATCACTGAATAGAACCTTCTCCCAAAGTGTCTGAAGGTCATCATGGTGTGTTGGAGTTCTTCTGGGTTTCACCTCAGCACTCTCCTGTGCATGGCAGCTCTACCCAGGGTGGAGTCAGACTGAGGTTAGAAAGGCCTGCAGTTCCTTAGATGTTCTGTGATTGTCTATGAGTTTCCTCTCCATATTCACATGTGGAGGTGTGGAGTCTCAGAGCTGTACAGAAGCAGCTTTTTAACCCGTCTCAGCCTGGTGTATTTCAGTCCGTCTCCCCAAGGACTATCTTTTGATTTTGGCGTAGCATGCTAATGGTAAGACTGTTTAGGGAAAGTTGTTTAAGTGATGTGTTAATTAAACAGAGCAGGAGGTCATCAGAATTAGGGGCGTCTGGTCCAGCTCTAACAGGGAAGCATTTCCTTTTCGTGTTTCTGCTCAAGTTAGATTTGTTTTATCTATGATTTTGCTTGAAGATCTCAAAAACACAAAAAGAAATCAGGAGGGGGTCAAATATTTTTGAGCAGCTCTGTACCCAAGCGGTTCTCCAGAAGATCCAATCAAGAAAAGCTTCTGTTATATTTTTTCTTTACATATTTGACATGCACGGGGACAAAGAGACACGTTACTGAAGCAGGAGGAAAGGGACTGAAGACGTCCTCCATAAACATGCACAGACAGGAAGGAACATGACGGACAGAGCTGTGGAGAAGACAAGATCAGGAGGAGCAACAGATGGAACTATGAGTGAATTTCAAAAAAAGGGAAAAAACGGTGCTGAGATTTATTAAATCCAACAAACAAACACACAAAGATGGTATTTTTATGGAAATTCACTTTCAAAGCTTCTAAAGAGTGAGGAAGGACAAATCACAGAGAATCACAAACTGATGCTTTAAAACAGGGGTGATGTCGTTAAGAGACGCCTTTTGTCACTGTATGTGTAACACTAGGGTCAAAAGTCACCCAGACCCTGACAAGCTCAAACTCAAACACCAGTGTGTGTGTGTGTGTGTGTGTGTGTGTGTGTGTGATGAGAAGGGGACAGGAGCAAACCTCAGACAATCATGGACATGTATAGGTTTAAGAAAGAACTGTGTGCTTTTTGGGAATCTGAAATAAAATATAAAATCATGATATAAAGTTCTTTCAGTTCTTTGTGTCTGGAACTCGTCTCCCAGCTGCTCCTCCTCACAGCGGTCTGTCTGGTGTTTACTAAACACTCATCAGAGGAAGAGCTGCTTCTGTCCTCTATTGTTCCACACAGAGGTGTCCAGCTGTTCAGACATCTACACTCCGGACAGGTGGTGTGTGTGTGTGTGTGTGTGTGTGTGTGTGCAGCGTATGAATGCTTCCTGTTGAGGTTTTAATCAGTTAACATTCAGGTTTGGTTCTGAAGGTTCCTCGGTGCTGAGGGACGGAGACGCTGACGTCACTGCAGAAGCTCGCCACTGCAGAAGTTTTCCGCCTCTGACTCTCTGACCTCCGGTCACTCCTGTTTGCCCCGTTCCCCTCGTTAACCCTGTTCCCATCCGCCCCGATTTCACCCCCCACACACACATTTCCCACTGACCCCCCCCCCCCCCCCATCTCCCTCCTAAAAGTCGTATAATCCCACTCTCTAGACGCCCCACTCCACCTCCTCTTCTCTCTTTATGGAAGGAGAAAGGCTTTAGTGCTCATGTTGTCCTTTCTCTCCGTCTGTGAGAGGCCTCAGCAAAACGGTCAACAAGGTTCCAGTCCATCGCTGCTTATTGTCCACGTGAAAGGACAGAACCTCGGGGCGGAGGGAGAGCGCGGGTTAAGAGTCCACACACACATCAAAGCTCTTCAAACACACCTCGCTTTCTGACCAAATGCTGCTCTTTAAACAGCACAATGAATGCAGCGGACACAATGTTTACTGTTACTGCTCTGTATCTCTCCGTCTGTCTCTCTGTCTGTCTGACCGTCTGTCTGTTCGTCCGTCTGACTCTGACCTTATCGCTCAGAGCTCCAGTTAGTCTTAAAGGAGATGTTTAAGGTGAAATCAGCAAAATTATAAACAGCTCTGAACCAAAAAATAAAGGTTAAATCAACAAACAGCTGCGTTTGGTTTCACACTACAGGATCACGTTTATATTTACTGACGCTTTAAAGGTGGAACTTATTCTTTACAAACACTAATTAAAGGAAAAATATTTATTAAATAAACATGAGGAGCAACAACAATAAGTATACATGAATTAAGTGACTGATCCTTACATCTCTCTATCATACACACACACACACACACACACACACACATGTGATGTAGTATTTTACAAATAGTTTCATTTCCTCCTCCTCCTCATTTTCTCTCTGAAGTCGTCCATCATATCATCTGTCCACCCTCTTCTACTCATCCACTTATCCACTATCTATCCGCACTTCCGTTTATCCACCAAACCCATCACTCCATCCTTCTGCCTATGCGTGCATGCACACACACACACACACACACACACACACACACACACACACACACACACAGGATGTTCAGAACATAATGATCTTCATCAGAGCTCGTGTTCCTGAGCGTGACTGTCAGAGCTGAGGAACCGGACACGAGCATCTCATCTTCTCTCTGAGAAAACAAGCTCACGACGAATCGCAACTCCATCACTCATAATCACGACCAGAGATTAATTTATCATCCAATTAATCATTCAATTATAATTTCCTGCTGAGACGTGAGGAGAACCCTGACAAACTAAACACAGCAAGAAGAAAACAGGAGGAGAACCGGATCAAAGACGGAGAGAGAGAGAGAGAGAGAGCGCTCTTTCTCTCTCTCTCTCATTGTGTGTGTGTGTGTGTGTGTGTGTGTGTGTGTGTGTGTGTGTGTGTTGCACCCTGCAGCTCTGATTAGTCACAGGGGGGTCTGAGTGACAGAAAGACAGAGACACTACTGTGGCAACTGTGAGTTATACCACTCATAACCACTGCTGCGTAAACACACACACACACACACACACACACACACACACACACACACACACACCCGGGAGCAGTGTGCAGTAGCTAGGAAGTTTTTCATCATTAATCTACTCGTGCTGGAGTAAGTCTGTGTGTGTGTGTGTGTGTGTGTGTGTGTGACAAACATGTTTACTCATAATGATAAACACACACCTATTATTTTTTGTCATAAATATTTACACAAAGGCATTTGTCTGAACACACACTTAACATGACACACACACTCTCCGAGCCATAACTCATTCTTTCTCTCTCTCATACACACACACACACACACACATACATATACACACACGCAAACACACACACACACACACAGATACAGAAAAGTGTTGAGGTTTTAGGATGCTGTTGATTGGTTGAGAGGATAAGCCCCGCCCACACCGAGTCACGGCTGAGACGAGCTCCTGAAGTGTTTATTAAAAGGAGGCGGAGCTTTCAAGGTGAGCAGTTGCCACGGGACCGAACAACGACCTGACTGAGGGAACAGGTGAAGGTGGAGACGCGGAGACCTTCAGTATGTTCTAATATCTACACCCACACACACACCCACACACCCACACACACCCACACACACACCCACACACACACCCACACACACACCCACACACACACCCACACACCCACACACACCCACACACCCACCCACACACCCACACACCCACACACCCACCCACACACCGGAACTGAGCATCAGCTCCCCAGTCCAGTAGACAAACTGGACTCCATATGAACTTCTCCACATCTCCTGTGATACTGAACTTCCAGCCTCCTAACACACAGTATGAGTTGAGATCAATCCCTGCTATCCGTTATCACCCAGATGAGGATGGGTTCCCTGTTGAGTCTGGTTCCTCTCAAGGTTCCTTCCTATTACCATATCAGGGAGTTTTTCCCTCAGCACCGTCACCCTCGACTCGTTCATCATGGACGACCTGATCATTCTGATTCACACACACACACATCTCACACACACTTTTGTAATTTATTTTGATTGTGTAAATCTGCTTTTGCGACATTGACAATTGTTAAAAGTGCTATAGAAATTAAATTGAAGTGTGTTTTCTAATTAATACAGAAACACACAGTTATTACTAATCAGGTAACCACGCCCCCTGCTAAGTCCTGCGCTCGGATTGGGCTGAAGGTGTTGCGGCTCTGACAGTAGCAGAGGGTTTTATTAATGCATTGGTTTCCGTAGTAACAGCTCATTGACAGGGGCGTGTACAGCACACACTCCACTAATGATGAACTGATTAATAAACTGTGTGTAAGTGTCGATGTGGTGACGCTACCTGTAATGAGAAATGTGTGTGTAACTTCAGGGGAAGGAGTCTCCAGTGTCGGTGCTGTGTAACAGTTAGAGGTTTCAACATGGCTCCGCCTCCTGTCTGTCTTACATCAGCCTAAACGAAGTTAATCAGGTTAGATGTGAGATTAGATACACGCTCAGTGTTTAATCAGATTAATAATCAGATTAATCTGCTGCAGATAGAACAAGAAGAAGAAAATATATTTTTCTCCATCTTCGAGGTTAGGTTAGGCTTCACATCTTTTCAGATAAGCCCCGCCTACAAAAATTCAGTCTCGTCTGTGATTGGTTGGATGCTTTACTGTGGCTGAAAGTCGAGCCACTGAGAGAATAAAGACTGCTGGGAGAGAGGTGTTTGTGCTCAAGGAGTTTATTAGTTTATTATTACTAAAAGTTTACACCCCCTCAGGCCACTCGGGCCAAACCGGGCCGGGTAAGTTCTGATGGAGTGTAAATGTGTGTGAAAACCCAAGCTAGGGCGATGTTTCAGCTGTGAGTGTAACGCGTCTGTCCGAAACACTGAACTGCTTTCAGTTTTACACATTTTTACAAATCCTGTAACTCTAATAATAACAAAAATAATCCACCCAGAATTAATAACTGACTCAAGACCAGCTCTGAGATACAATAGTAATAATAATAATAATAATAATAACTGTTTGTGTTGTTATTTACACACATTTCCCCAAATCGTTATTAAACTCCGCGGTTAGTGAAGCGGAACAGCAGCACAGACCTCGGCGCTTTAACCTCCGGCTCGCCGCTCTGTTCGCTCGCTCACTGCGGCATCTGTTTCACTTCGGCTCAAAAGCCAGGGCGCGACCTCACAGAGTGTGATTCTCTAAATTGGATTCGGACGCCCCCCCCCACACACACACACACACTTTTCCTCCGGCTGTGGGTGTGTTTGTGAAGCTTTAATTGAATTTAGTAAGGAGGGACGCCGTGGCTCTCTGAAAGCCGTGATTTCTCACTCGGCATTGTGGGTAAGGGAACGACTTAACGACGCGCCTCGCTCCGTTCAGGACAGGATTTGGAGAAACATCACGACGTTCAGGACCAAAGATCTAACTGATTTTTGGATTAAACTGCGTACAGCGTACACTCTGCGTTTCAGTAAACAGCACAACAATGTGTGTGTTCTGTGTACGTGAGCCTGTACACGTATAGCGTGAGGCTAACTGCACACTCCTCTTTTCAGCACGCTGCTGTACACACTAAATTACACAACACTAACTGTTTATCCATGCAGGAGAACCGGATTTTACACACACACCAAAAAAATCTTTTAAAGAAATATACAATTCAAATGTAAATCCTGAATTTCTACAAAGCTGTTTCTGTTGTTTGTTGATAAAAGTGCAACACAAGCAAAAAAATTTGAATAAAAAAGAAAAACAATAAATTGTTAACAAAATAAAGGGATTATTATATTAAAGATATATGGAATAATTATACACAATTACATATTTATATATTACAATATTTTTTATTTAATATTTGAAAAATAAATTAAAATAGTTTTTTTATATAGACAAAGCCAAAAAAATTTATACACTCTTTAGAAGGATGTTATATTATTTTAATAATAATATTATCATATTATTTTCATAATAATACCAATATATAACATATATAGCAATAAATTTAGTATTAAAATATTTAAACAGATTGTGTATACATGTTTTTGACTGACTGTGTATATATTATATTAATATTAAAATTTATTACGTAATTACATACAACTGTGTAATTATATATTAAAAAAAAATTATTAAATATAAAAAAATAAACTTTTAATGAGAAAATTTATATATACTGAGCCAAAAAAAGTATATACACTTCAGAAAAAGAAGAATAGCATGATGTATGTTATACCAATATAATAATAACAATATTAATGTCTTATTAACATATATACTGTACACTGTACACATATAAGCAATAAATCCAGTATTAAAATATTTATACTAATTTTTCTTTTCCTGAAGTGTGTAAACATGTTTTTAGCTGACTCTGTATATGTTAATATATTAATATTAACAAATTATATAATTATATACAACTATATATTGATGTAATTATTATATTAATATTAATAACTTATATCTGAGCTTTTATATTTACGTTAATGTTACAGTTTAAACATCTGACCTATAAAACACCCCAAAATAATTATAAAACAAATATTAATTGAAAAAATAAACAAGTGTAAGGAGTCAGACCGGAGTGTGTGGGGTTCAGGCTCCGCTCCCTAAATTACAGCCTTAGTGTTTCTGTCAGGAGTTTAATCACATCAGACTGCGTGAGCGTGTGCGTGTGTGTGTGTGTGTTTTTCTCTCTAAAGTGTAAAGTGTAGAACATACACGTAAAGCTTGTTAGTCACTAAGTAGTGTGTGTGTGTGTGTGTGTGTGTGTGTGCTCCCGAGTCTTCTGTAAGTGGAATATTGTTGGCTGTTATGTTTATAGATGGACATTAAAAAGGAACCATACAGTAGCGCGCGCGCACACACACACACACACACACACACACACACACCAATCTGACACTCAGCCTCACTGATACAGTTATATTTCTGTAAAAGACAAGTGTGGTGAGGGTTTGGGCTCTGTGGTCTCACACACACACACACACACACACACACACCATCTTTCACTGCATCTATAAATTGCTATGAAATCTATGAAACTAGTATTAATAACCGACTCAAATCTAATGTAATAAACACTTAATAAATCTAATGAACACTTTTGATTAAAATGACGTGAGGACGGATCAGCAACAAACATCCTGTGTCTTTAACATGTACAAATGTAGATCACACACACACACACACACTTACTTGTGGTGTCTGTTGATGGAGGCAACCATAAGTGCGGTCCAGCCGAGGCGGTGCCGAGCATTCGGGTCGACTCCATCTGCCAGCAACCTGGGTGGGGCGGGGGGGAAGGTGGGGGGGGGTGGAACAGGTGAGAGGGGTAAGGTGAGCGCGGGAACAAAAAGAGACGGAGACTCTGTCCTGCAGCCGTCTGTCTGGAGAGGATGGTTTCACAAAGTGTGTGTGTGTGTGTGTTTACTGTAAACACAACCTCCTGTGATAGTGCAGGACTCTAACTTAACACATCTGCTGTCCTTTTACACACACACACACACACACACACACACACCTTGTGACACCATCTGTATATCTGCCTCAGGGCTATCTTAAGAAAACTGTCACACACATACACACACACTTTTGTCTTTTGGATGTTACACCTTAATGTTTAACACCAGTCCTCACCTAGACATCTCTTAACTCAAGTATATAGGACAGCTGTGTGTGTGTGTGTGTGTGTGTGTGTGTGTGTGTGCACAAATGAACACAGAACTAATAAACTAGTAAAAACAACACTTAATAAAATGTACAGTTATAACCTGTTACACAAAAGTGTGTTAGTGCTGAGTGTGTGTTAACCACACACACACACACACACACACACACACACACACGACAGATGGTGCACTATGGTGTCATGCTTCAGACACACAGAAGTGTTTAAGAATGTGAGGTCACAGCTGAACTTGGCATGTTTGTGTTTCAGCTCACTGTTCCCATCTGTGTGTGTGTGTGTGTGTGTGTGTGTGAGAAAGACCATATTATTCTCACATTGTGAGAATAATATGCCCTGCCCCCACCGCACTAGAACCCACAGAAACAGAAACAGTTGGAGAAACACAGCGCTGTCTCGGGTTACCTGGACCTGGTTCTGGTTCTGCCTGAGCACCTACACACAATAGTCCCAGAACTTGTCCAATCAGATGCACTCTTACTCGCTCACTAAGTTCTGTAACTCTTCTGCCCTCTAGTGGACAGACTTGATCACTGCACTACACACTGACTACACTAGAAAGGGGGGGGGGGGCTACGGGAAATAAATTTATTTATTTTAATGTGTGAATACAATGATCTATAATATGAAAAATAGTTATGAACATAAACAGAGTAATTACTTTTAGACTAGAAGACTTAAGTCTGCACAGGTGATGTGATTTAGCCAGGGGTGCAGAGTGAGACGTGTGTGTGTGTGTGTGTGTGTGTGTGTGTGTGTGTGTGTGTGGATGGTTTAATACAATGTGGTAACCTGCACAAAAACCCTAACATAATTTATATTGAGTTATATTACAGAAGAGCACTTACACCCTCACGCCAACTCACACGACTTTACACCTGTTAACGCTACACGTATGACGCTGTCATGTTAGTTTAGTGTCACGCCTCAGTGACACGGTTTCAGGTGGTTGTTCTCTTAGCAGTGTGTGTTCTGTGTGTTTGTTTCTCAGTGGAGCAGGAATGGTTCCTGCAGGACCTGGAGCTCAGTGTCTCAGGTGTTTTGGGTGTCTCGTACCTTTTCACCTCCTCTGCGTTGTTGGATCGGGCTGCATCCAGGAACGCGTCACCTGTGAAGACCAGAGTCATGTGACCCACGGCTCACCTTCATAAGCACTCTGAGACTGAAAGGTGACACACGGATCAAATGTATTCTAACTTCAGCCTTTAAGATTTAGTGTTACATACACATTATTGCACAGGGAAGATCTCCATTCTTCACATATCTCAGGTCAGAGCACAGGGTCAGTCACTATACAGCACCTCCGGACCAGACGGGCTCGGGGCCCATCGGCGGGAACCTGGCAGAGCTCGGGCTCGAACCGTCCACCTTCTGATTAGTATGATGTACCCATGATGATTTATCACAGGATGGAAGAGACCTCAGGTTCTGATCCATGTGTGTGTGTGTGTGTTTACCAGCGTGGTTGTTTACAGTGTGTGTGTGTGTATACGTACCAGCGTGGTTGTTTAAAATGTGTGTGGTTGTTTACAGTGTGTGTGTGTGTATACGTACCAGCGTGGTTGTTTACAATGTGTGTGGTTGTTTACAGTGTGTGTGTGTGTATACGTACCAGCGTGGTTGTTTACAATGTGTGTGGTTGTTTACAGTGTGTGTGTGTGTGTACGTACCAGCGTGGTTGTTTACAATGTGTGTGGTTGTTTACAGTGTGTGTGTGTGTGTACGTACCAGCGTGGTTGTTGTCTCTGCTGGAACAGAACACCAGGGCGGCGCTGGTCAGTGCTCCTGCTGAAGCTGCCCCTCGCCACGCCCCCTGCCCCTCCTCCTCCTCCCCCCGGTAGGTGCCCAGCCCCGCCCACAGGCTCCTCCGACTGTCCGGACTCGGGCGCCACCTGCTGGCCAGCCCGTACCTCGCGTAAAGTACCTCGCGCTCCCTCACTAACGCGCGAGATGCAGACAGCACCGGTGCGGTCCTCACCGCCGCGTCAGGCTCGCGCACACTGTGGCGGCGCGCGGACTCGGGGTGGAGCGCGCGACAAAGTGACAGGCTGCGCGGTCTGCGCGTGAGCAAACGCTTCGGCACGGCGGACAACAACATCGCGCGCGGCTCTCCTGGTTCCGGGGTGTCTCGGGGTGTGTGTGTGTGTGTGTGTGTGAGAGAGAGAGAGAGTCTCCGGTAATCTGTGAGGAATGAGGACTACAGACCCGGTGACAGTCCTGACCCGGACACAAACACACTCACTCACTCACACTCACGGCGCGTGCGGCGCGTCACAGACACGCAGTGCTTCATGGGTAAGCGAGTTCCTCCCCGCTCAGGCCGCCAGCGCGCGCATGTTCTAGAGATTTCTACCGTGGGGGAGAGACACACTGCAGCTCGCGCGCTCATTAATGATCAGTTATTAATAAAAAGAACTGAGTGAACCACTGAGTACAGCCGAGCATAACGTTTATTTACACTGTGTGTGTGTGTGTGTGTGTTTATTTTATATAGATTTATTCATTATTACTCTTTTTACACTGTTCTGTTTGTTTTCCTTCTGTTTCTTTTCTTGTTATTTTCTTGTGCTTTATCTTTAAGTTTTGGTGATGCGAATGTAAATATTTAATATTTATTATACCAGTAAATCAAGGGCGTAGATTTGCCCTGGACATTGGTGGGGACCTATGACTCCACAAATACCCCCCCCCCCCCCCCATCCCCTGCCTGGCACTGCTTCGATTGCTAGTATTAATTAGTATTCTTTCACTAGAAAGCAATTCATTAAGTTAAAGTTAGGGAATAGTGTAATGTAAAGGAATGTTTAATAACTGACAAAAAGATAGTTTAATAAAGACTATTCTTTATTGAGCCATAGTGCAAATGGAACATCTCAAACATCAGTATATATAAAAGTAGATTACAGGTGTTTAGGTTCTGTCACCTGACAAAACAGGATAAACACATGCCATTTAAACAGCAATCATTTTATTGCAAATCTCGAATCATATCATTAATGTTTGCCAAGTCAGTGAATGTGTTTTTAAAAATATTTGTGCTATATTGTGAATATTATAAGTGGATTGTCTATTGGTGAACTGTCAACAATATTCTAGTCATGGCAATATTACTATGTAGCACATCAATTTCTTCCACAAGACTGATTTCTGACAAATAGTCGTCATTAGATTAGGAGATCTGACAGGGATTATATTTATACCTTTACATTTAGCTGTTTAATCTGCTGTTAGTGTTAAGTCCGTATTCACAGACTATAGCCTGTCCTGCTATAATGAATGTGCGTCAAACCCACTAGCATTAATGTTAACTGTTGTCGTTATTTTGATGGACTTTGATGGATTCACTAGCAGACATGAAGTGACTTACACATGTCCAGCTTTTTTTTTTTTTTTTTCCTGCCGCCATCCTCACATGTACGTCACCCAACACTACGGAGCCCCGGTAGTCACCTAGAGGAGAAAAAAAATAAAAATAAAAATCTGTTTGCAACAGTTTTGTAATTTGTGCCCTCAGTTTAATAATCCGTTACCACAACTTCTTAAACTGTCCCCTCAGTTCAATTATCTGTGCACTCAGATTTTGTAATCCGTACCCACAAATTCATAATTCTGTGCGCACGCTTTTGCAATCTGTTCCCACAGGTTTTTTACACAGACTCCTTTTAGAAGAACAGAAAGCTCCTCGCTACGTGTTAATAAATCTTATTACATATTGTTTTATTGTGGATTATTAAGTGTAATACATCAAACTCTCTTACAGCATGCTTACAGTGATTCTCTAGATATTAATTGTAGCAGCTATAAGGTAATAAGAATGATTTGCATTAAAATACTGTGATAATTTGTGATAATCAGCACGTTACAATTATTATTATTATTATTATTATTATAACTATAGCATACAAAATAATTAATAAATGCTTAATTTATAAATAACCTATTATAGTTTTGGAAATGTGTTTTTCCGACTTTAAAAGGTAAAAGTAAATAAGTCAATTCAGCATCTTACGGTTTATATACATCATACGAATTGCTGCCCAATGACAGTCTCTGTCTACCCTTAGGCTTCCATCCACCTTGAACTTACTTTTTCCTCACCCTATAGGATAGACAGATTTGGACCAATTTTCAGGTTATTTATAAATAAAGCATTTCTGAATTAATTTATAATAAGTGTACTTAAATGTAATCTTTTATCATTATAAAATACAAATAATTATTATTAATATTTAATAAACCCGGATTTGTGTTTTATGACAGACTGTTGACTAACTGCTTTTTGCCTCATTTAATAATAATATCAATAATAATAATAATAATAATAATAATAACAACAATAATAATTATAATAATGTACTGATTATCACAAGATTTTAATGCAAATCATTCTTATTAAATCACAGTATTCTACCTCAAAGCTGCTACAATTGATAGCTAGAGAATAACTGTAAGCATGCTGTAAGACAGTTCGGTGTATTACACTTAACAATCCATAATAAATAGGATAATAAGATTCAGGAAGCTTCCTGTTCTTCTAAAAGGAGTCTGTGTACAAGCCTGTGGGAACAGATTGCAAAAGCACATAATTATGAATTTGTGGGTACGGATTACAAAATCTGAGTGCACGGATAATTAAACTGAGGGAACAGTTTAAGAAGTTGTGGGAACGGATTATTAAACTGAGGGCACAAATTACAAAACTGTTGCCACAGATTTTTATTTTTTTTCTCCTCCAGGTGACTTCCAGGACTCCCTACTGTGTCTGAACGCAGCCATAGGCTCTCACATGACAGCAGGGAAAGGCACAGCCAATCAAAATGTTCATATGTGTTTTGGGGGCGGGACTCACGGGGAGAACGTGATCTATCCCTTTCTGCGTGTCTAGGTTAATGTTGACAGCACGATTTTTTTTTACGTGGATTAAATTATTGGTGGGGACATTTTAATGGTCGGAGGATATTGGTGGGGACACAACCCCCCTCTGTCCACCCTAAATCTACACCCCTGCAGTAAATCACCTAATGATCTTCAATCTTTAGAGAGAGAGAGAGACCAGCAGGTGGCGCAATGAGCCCTCTGTACATCCTGTATATTGTAGAGCTGATGGAATGTTTCACTCTGTTGTCTCACACACACACACACACACACACTCCAGTAAAGCTCTGTATCTACAGCACTGTGTGCACGGTGATATACTGAGTCCAAAACCTTTCAACAGTAATATGAAATAATTATAAAAGATAGACCTGACACAGCCCCTCCCCCTTTTTAGCTGAGGACACGCCCAGGTGTCTTTTATTCACCTTCTTTACTGTCACACACACAGAGTCAGCTCTGAGGCCTGTGAGAGCAGGATGTCACTGTTTCTCCAGCGACTGGAAACAGTCACACACACACACACACTTGTGTTTTTCTTCTTTAATCTGAAGTGGTTTTGATGGGAGACAGAGGGACGTACAGCTCGAGAGGCAACAAACTCGGTTACGGAAAAACACATTTTTATTTCAGTGTAAAGATAAACAGGAATCTGATCTTCTCAGTGGATGAACGATCCAATCAGACATGATGAAAATCTCATGAAAGTATGTTTTAGTCTCTGCTCGTCTTTACTCCTCCATAGATCAGACCACAGAGCGTCTAATTAAAGTCACCAACCAACAAACTCACCTGTCAATCATGTAACCGCCCAGGTCATTAAGCTCCACCTTCTACACACCTGATTAAACCCAGCCCAGGTTAATCAAATTAAAACCAGTTTTAATTCAAAGCTCAGACTAAACCGGAGTAATACAGCTTCTGGTTGGGGTAGGTGTGGGGTCAATAAGGGGTAGGTGTGGGGTTAGTGTGGGGTCAATATGGGGTAGGTGTGGGCTTAGTGTGGGGTCAATATGGGGTAGGTGTGGGCTTAGTGTGGGGTCAATAAGGGGTAGGTGTGGGGTTAGTGTGGGGTCAATATGGGGTAGGTGTGGGGTTAGTGTGGGGTCAATATGGGGTAGGTGTGGGGTTAGTGTGGGGTCAATATGGGGTAGGTGTGGGCTTAGTGTGGGGTCAATATGGGGTAGGTGTGGGGTTAGTGTGGGGTCAATATGGGGTAGGTGTGGGGTCAATATGGGGTAGGTGTGGGGTTAGTGTGGGGTCAATATGGGGTAGGTGTGGGGTTAGTGTGTGGTTGTGCACAGGACAGAAGGTTGAGATTTGGAGACTGGAAGAAGAACTTAACTGGTGAATGTATATAGAGTATTTAAAGCCCACTCTGTATATAATAAATACTCTATAATATTCTAAAGCTTCTGCTCAGAGACACACACACACACACTGACACACTGCAGTTACACACAAATTGGGAAGCATGAGAATAGACTCAATAGGGAGTGAAGGACGAATAAACAGAAGAACACCAAGGACAAGTGGGAAGGCTTTAACAATAACCAGCGTTAGTACTCTTTAAAGAAACACACACACAAACAGATAAGATAATAATCATATGTATTATTATTATTTTAATTATAAATATTATTATTAATAATAAAAATAGAATAAACACTTACATTCCTCCCTAACATTAGAGAGGAGTGAATAAAACTGGAAAACAGGTAGAGACTGGACACATCATCATCATCATCATCATCATCATCATCATCATCTCTTACTCTTTGTCACATACATGTGGTGAGGTGGGCGGTCTATGTCTGTCACACATCTTTTTCATCTCAAGGCCTGTGTGTGTGTGTGTGTGTGTGTGTGTGTTCGTGCGCACGGGAAGGCCTGATCAGTGGCAGCGGATGGCTCTCTCACCCTGCGGTCGACCACCAAACAGCGATCTGTCTCTCTCTCTCTCTCTCTCTCTCTCCTTCTCTCTGTCGGGATAAACGTCGCTGCGGTGTGACAGCTGGGCGCGGTGTGTGGAGGCTTTAATGCAGCACGCTGTGGGGGAGTTTACTGCTGGGTGGAGGAGGTATGGAGGAGTTAAAGGAGAGTAAAAGGCCAGTGTTCCTCAGTGGCAGGGCAGTAATCAGTATTAGAGCAGACACTGAATCAGCATTTGATCTCTCACTAGTATCCTGTAGGCCGGAAACAACAACAACAGGAAGTCCTCACTGTCCAGTACAAATAAACACAGGCCTTACTTTAAAAGGGTAAAGCAGAAGGGCAGAAATGATCTCACGATGATGTGGATTAGGATAAATTACAGTAAATTACTAATCAAACACATATAATTCATATTATCTTATTTGTGAAAAGATATTAGAATTATTGAATATTAAAGGTTGCAGGTGATGTAGCTGAAGAGAAGAGACCAAAACAAAACAGTTTAATATAAGGAACGATTAAACGGATGAGCAGGATTAAAGGAGAATCTCTCTATCTTAACTGAGGGTGCAAATGAAGAGAGAGCAGATATGATGGCAGAAACCTTTGTAAAAATTCACATCTTAAAAATATAAGTGAAAACGGGTGAAAAGGAAGATAAGTTACAATGGCAGGGAACGAAGTGAAGACATTATTAATCTGTTAAATATTTCATTCGCCTTACATGTCAAAGATTTGATTCCCAGCTCACGCCTGTGGAGTTGCCATGTTCTCCTGGTGGGTTTCCTCCTACAGTCCAGAGACATGCAGATTAGTTGGTGATCCGAACTGGGTGGAATTTGAACCTGGGCCTTCCACATGGAGAAACCAACAACTGATCCACCAACGCCCAGCGGGTTTACACTGTTCACACACTACATGTGGAAATGGAAGACACGCCGTTAGAGATGCGGAGGATCTAATGATCAGTACACTGAAAAAAATGAATCTGAGATGTTGTAAATGTAGCATAATTAAATCTGTGTATTCAACAATAAATAATCAAGTTTGTACGTTTACATAAATATATCTAAGTTAGAACTTAATCTGCATTTGTTAAGAATACAAGACAATGTGCATTTTTTCCTTAACATATATTTTTTACGTAATCCCTGACAATCTTTTTAAGTGGACACACACAACAAGCAATAATCTTGTTCATTTTACTCTGTTTAAATAAAACTGCCTCCCCATGGAAAAAGCATGGGAAACCCCGTATCAAATTAGTGTACCAAAGCCTTATTGCGGTAGGAAACAACTCTTTGGAGCGTTATGTTCACCTCGTGTGTAAAAAGTTTTAACGGGTTGTTTTTTCTACCCAAACGCTGGGTTGCCGCTCTTGGGTAATTTTTCTGGGTTATTTACAGAGAGTTGGGTAGTTTTTGTGTAACCCAACTGCTGGGTTGAAGTTTGCTTGGCTCCCCCCCAAAGTTCACCGGTGGATTCAGCGGCTGTCAGTCAGAGCTTCGTGTCTCTCTTCAGCTCACACACCGCTGATGACGGTTCATCCTCCTCGGGCATTTAAGGGAAAATGGCGTTAAATACAAGGTCTGTATACACATGTTCACTCACCTAAGTCACATATGACTGAAAAATTATTACTATATGTGACATTTATTACTGTTACCGTGTTACGGTTACACTTAAACTTTCAGGCTGGTCTGAGGTAAGATAATTTAGCTGACAATAGCTGCTATAGTTAGCCAAAGAACACCAGCTGTGTGTGAAAGAAACGGATAAGATGTCTGAGCTTTTTATCTTTCTCTGTAGAATGTTTGCGGAGTGACGAAGATGCTGAAGTGATGAATGAACGCTAAACCGTTAACTGTAGTGCTAGCGTGACGCAGGCATTTAGTTAGGTTGCTAGCATTAGCAAACACATTAAGATTAGAACTTTATTAATCTCACTGCTTGTGAGAATAAAATGCTGGGGTGTTACAAAACACTGACCCTCTCACAAATATACACACCTGCTAACCTCCCGTTTTTCACTAGTTAGTAATTTACTCCGCGGTCAAATTTCTCCCGAGGTATAACAATATTTTACACCTTTCCCCCTTTGATAAGTATGCAAATGTATCACCAGTAATTGCATGTAAGCTAACCAGGTAGCCCTCTTTAACCAAAGTTGCCTGTGACTCAGGCTAAATTAACTAGTCAACGCGCCAACTACAGGAAAAAGTACCACAGCTGAACAGGTAACTACTAGATGAAAGTATTAATATTTGGGTGACTGTGCCAGTATGACCCCAGCTATGACATTTTTTTCGGTAATTAGCTTAAAATCAACGCAGACCACAAGATCAACTAGTCTCACATATAAAAAGACTTTATCCTAAAAGCCATGCTTAATTTGCTGTTTTATTTTTGGTAGTAGCTGTCTCCATGTTTTTGTTTCAGGTTACCTATACCCTATCTTATTGGACAGCTTTGTCATTTTTTATTTAGTATCAATCCTATTACACACTAAATTAATAGTTTTATTCAGTTTAATCATTGCTATTCAACAAAATTGTTTACTTTCTTTTATTTATTTTTTTTCTTTCTAAGGTTGGAACCAACATGGTGAAATACCTCCAGCAGGCTGAATGGTCAAGGCCGTACCCCTACTGTACATCCTGACGTTGGGAGATAATGACCAGCGCTGCTCTTAGGCATTCGACATTCTGGTGGGACAGGCTCTGGAGCAATGCACACTACTTGGGGCGGTTGATGTGTGCTTAAAGGCATTTTATATTTTTGACATTAACTATCCAAAGGAGTGTGCTCCTGTATAGGACTTTTTGTAATGTTGCTATGAAATAGCGAGGCCTACTTGAAAAGTCATAGACAGTGTTTGTATGTTAAAATGAGACCAGGGCTGGATAGTTTTGTTCTGCAAAAAAGATATTTGGAGTCACAGAGATGCTGCTCTGTAGAAGCTGCCTCAGCCTATTTGTGCAATTACTCCATTCTGCCCTTGTAAGTAATAGTATGGTAATGATGTTGCTGTTGATTATCTGTTCTTGTGCTTTTGAAAAATAAATATTTTTTCTAGGAACATTTAATAGTATGATGTTTATTGCATATATGTATGGTTTGCAAAACTTGGAAGTTTTTTTGTTATAGACCAGTATATCAAAGTATTTTAACTGTTTAATAGATATTTTTTTTTTATTCTTTTTTTTTTTTTTTTTACTGATTCACTATAAACAAATAACCCATTTTGCTGGGTAAAATTAACCCAGCATTATAGTTAAATGTGACTTAGCATTTAGGTTGAATATTTAACCCATCTTGCTGGGTTAAACAAATAACCAATTTTGCTGGGTTAAATTAACCCAGCAATATTTACCCAGTATTTTTTCGGTTGGTTCTTACTTTAAGTTTTGTGCTGGATGAAGTTGCATTTCAAAGTACAAAATTACACAACTAGTATTTTAACTATAACATATAAGAAATGCCTAACTAGATAATGTGAGTATATATAACTTTAAAATGAGACTAGGACATTTAAAAATAAAACAAAGTAGGCCCCACTCCAAGTAATGTGGAAACTTAAAAAAAATAGTTAAATTTCAATTAAAAATACATATTTGAAACTCTTAAAGTTAAGTAGCATGGACACAAAAGAATGACTAGAGAAATTATTAAATTAAGTAGGATTTACTTGCGAAATTAAATAGACTTTACTAGAAAAAATTAAGTAGACTTTACTAGCAAAAAATATTTGTTACATAAAGAAATGTAAGTAGTAAATACTAAGAATAGTCTTGCTTGAACTACATAATTATCTGATGCAAAAAGTTACCTTAATTTTTTTAAGTAGATCAGGCTGGATATTTTTTTCAGTGTAGACTCCTGGGTGGGTTTACATGGACGTGACCAAAATCATCCAACAAAGGAAATCTTAAAATCTTATTTAGTAAAGGAGGAAAAGGAAATAAAACCTTTGGGGTTCCACACTGCTAGAAAGAAGAAGAAAGAGTTTATTTTGACTCACATGAATACAAGACTATATAGATGGTTATTACAGCTACATTCAGATCTACTCAGATTCTTCAGACGATTCAGACAGTAAGGTCGGGATTTTGTTCCCTAATTTTATCATAAAGTGTGCTGAAGGATCAGAGAGGGGGCTTTACCATTACAAAGTTTACAGGTGCTTTAGAAAAAAACCTAGAGTTAGGGTTAAACTAAATAAGCAAAGTGTATTTGGTGAAACCTGTCCAGGGTGGGCCCCGCCCCGCCCCCTGGGACAGGCTCCAGACCACGCCCCCACAGCAGGATAGGCGAGGAGTGAGTGAGTGTGTGATGAAACCTGGCCGCCAGGCGGAGACACTGGACTGGACTCACCGCATGGGGGCGCAATGGGGACAGATAGCCGAACTGCAGTGTCAATTCAGTGTTAATTCCTGCATGGCTGGAGTGTGTGTGTGTGTGTGTGTGTGTGTGTGTGTGTGTGCTGGGTCAGGGTAAGAAACAGTGCAACAGGTGTTTATAGGAAGGACACAGGACCCAGCAGTCACCAGCTTCTGCCCCGGATTTACAGGCCCTACCCAGACTGGCTATCAGTGAATGAATTGTTGTTTGTTTATTTCCCCTTTATGTTTATTATAAGTCTTGGCTGTGTGTTTGAGTGCTGCGTGTAATAAACTCCTGACCAGGAGGGGGCAGTAACGCACCGTGTCGCTGTTTGTCCCCCGGCTGATAAAAACTACAAACACGAGGAAGAACCGCCCCGCCCCCTTCGCCCCCCCCCTCTCTCGTGAGCGCGCCCTGTGGGGAATAAGCGCCGTTAATTGGTCGGTTGCGGTGTGCGAGCGCTGCGCGAGCCCGCGTCCTGCCGTTATAACCGGAGCGGCGCGCGCGGACCTGCAGCGCGTTCGGTTTCTCTCACCGACTCTGTAATTAACCGTCACGAGACTCCGCGTGTTTATAATCCGGCGCTCGCGAGCCCGTCACGAGACTCCGGCAGGGTTTATTATTGATTGATTGATTTATTTATTGATTTATTTCTCTCTCCCGGTGTCACCGCCGCGGATTTACCGACTGAAGGGGAAAAAGAACAAGAAAAAAAGAAAAGCCGAGTTTAGTTATTTATTTATTTATTTCTGTTGAAGCGGAGACTAGTCCGGTTCCGTGTCCGGCTGGATCCGGTTCTGTACCTGAGGGAAGATGTCCGGTGAGGCGGTTCTGGTCCCGGATGACCGAGCCTTCAGCAACTTCAAACACGAGTGTGTGTCGGATGAAGGCTGGAGTCTGACCTACAGCAAGTCCGGGATCTCGGTTCTGATCCAAATCCTGGGGGAGAAAGAGGAGGAGAAGTCTCTACACAAGATCAAGGTGAGGGGGGAGGGGGGGATACACACCTACACACACACACACACACACACACAC
>NC_071110.1:33762500-33772500 GCF_024256425.1 Clarias gariepinus | reverse complement strand
TAAGAAATAAAACAGAAGGCTGCACTTTTTATTCCTCTGACGTCTCGCCAGGTTACACGCTATTAAAGACGACACGTCATGTTTTCTGTCTGTTTAAAAGTGTGCTGTCCGTGTGCACCGGCTGGAATCAGAACGAGGACCGGTACCTCTATGTAAGTACTTGGTGATACTCGGTTCCTGGTGCTGACCCAGAGCCCAGTGTGAGCGGAACCCCGTGGGATTGTGGAGGGATCGTCTGAGTGCTGTAATTAAGAGGAAGTACAGTTTATTGTGCAGGAGGTCGTCTCATACACACGTGTAACGTCGTGTTCTCTCAGTGCTGCACTCACACTGGAGACTCCTTCCTCTGATGTCACACACACACACGCACACGCACGCGCACAGAATAAAAACATATTGTGTCACATGATCGGTGTGGTGATGTTTCTGTAAGGAGAGGTGTGTGGAGTGCGTGTGTGTGGAGTGCGTGTGTGTGGAGTGCGTGTGTGTGGAGTGCGTGTGTGTGGAGTGCGTGTGTGTGGAGTGCGTGTGTGTGGAGTGCGTGTGTGTGGAGTGCGTGTGTGTGGAGTGTGTGTGGAGTGTGTGTGGAGTGCGTGTGTGTGGAGTGCGTGTGTGTGGAGTGCGTGTGTGTGGAGTGCGTGTGTGTGGATGCATTTCACTACATTTCGTACTGTGTATGTTTGTGTATGTGACAAATAAAATTTGAATTTGAATTTGATTTGGAGTGCGTGTGTGTGGAGTGCGTGTGTGTGGAGTGCGGTCGGTGTGTGGAGTGTGTGGGTGTGGAGTGTGTGGGTGTGGAGTGTGTGGGTGTGGAGTGTGGTCGGTGTGGAGTGCGTGTGTGGAGTGCGTGTGTGGAGTGCGTGTGTGTGGAGTGTGTGTGGAGTGTGTGCTGCACATGTCCTTGTTGCTATAGAAACTATCATGTATTAGAATAGCACATTAAAGTGTAAATATAAATGTTAATAATATGATAATACAGTTCACGTTCGAATTCTGTTACGTTAAGTCGATGTTAATTATTTATACACACACACACACACACACACACACACACACACAGACTTCCTGTACTGTGCTGACCTGAAGGCTTTGCTGTTACAGAGTTTGGTGTGTAAATGCTGCTGTCTAAAAGCTTTAAGTAGGTGTGTGTATGTGTGTGTGTGTGTGTGTGTGTGTGTGTGTGTGTGTGTGTGGGCAGTCTGAGGAGATGCTCCATAACGATGCTGGGCTTCCCCTCAGCCCACTCACTGACACACACACACACACGCACTCGCTCTGTCCTCCCACTCAGGGTTTTGTGTGCTGTAGTCGCTCAGAAATCCCACTCAGTTTATCTTCACACTCTGTGAAAGTGTGTGGGGAAAGAAACGGACTCTTCTTCATTAAACTCTAAACACTCTGTTAGAGAAGAGGGGGGGGGGGAGGGGGGAGCGCTCGGTCACAGGGTCTGTCAAGTGTAGTGTTGTAATCATAAGGGACTGTGAATATGTGGGACTAATGGAGGAGAGTGGAGTACACACAACGTTCAGGACAGACATGAGAGAGACGGAGACGTGTAGTTGAGCCTACAGGGGGGACGTGAGGGAAGGTGATGTGTTCTAGCTCTCTGTTATTTATTTATATCTATATGTAAATATGAACTTGAAGCGTGAGGGAGAACTGCAGCAGCTCACAGTCACTGCAGCGTGGATCAGAGCTCACAGAATTCATGCAGACTGGAGCTTTCACACGTCTCCATCTGCAGGGAGAGACACGCCGTCCTGCTGTGGAAAGCGGAACCAGATTACAGTACCAGAACACTCGGGTACACCTCACCAGTAACTCAAACGCAGGGAGAGATCCCTCCGGCTATACAGGCAGTCGAACATCTGTGACCTCAAACACCATGAGGCCAAGAGTATGTGGGAACACGCGGGAGGGACTGGGACCGGGGGACGGACTGGTGTGTCACTGGTGGTGGACGTCTAGGAAGTCTTTTGCTGCTGCCCACATCCGAGATGATTTATTCCCAACGCTGAAGCCGAGTCTCCTGCGGTGTTTATGGACGTGTTTAACGTTAGACGAGTTCTCAGGCGTCTCTACACGTCACTCACTCACTCACTCATCTTCTATACCGCTTAATCAGTCACCACGGGGACCTGGAGCGTGTCCCAGGAGGCAGGCACACACACATATACACACTCACACACCAATTCACACACTACGGGCCATTTGGAAACACCAATTAGCCTAACCTGCATGTCTATGGACTGTGGAAGGAAACCGGAGTACCCAGAGAAAACACACAAGAGAACATGCACACAGAGACGGGAATCGAACCTGGACCCTGGAGGTGCGAGGCGACAGTGCTAACCCCTACACCACCGTGCCGGCTTCTACACATCACCTGACTAATTAAACACCGTGTTCAGACTCTCTCTCTGAGCTGTCTCAGGGTAAAGTGTGTGTGTGTGTGTGTGTGTGTATCCATATAAACAGTAGTGTGTATGGAAGTGATCAGGATGGAGGAGTAATCTCATTTGTGTGTGTGTGTGAGGATGTCTGGATAAGAAGCTTTTCTTCTGGGTCAGCTTTTACAGCATGTACATCTGACCTTACTTTACGCATTGCTACATTTTCTTCTCCTTTTTAGATTAGTTTTTCATTCGTCTTTTCTTTCGCTCTTTGCCCGAGGCCGCGTGAGGAACAGAAATATTACACTGACCTGCTTCTGCTCTCCATCAATCATTAAAACTCAGATTCAATCTCTCTGCAGCCCACTTTTTAATTTTCAATATGGGTCAGAGAGAGAGTGTGTGTGTGTGTGTGTGTGTGTGTGTGTGTGTGTGTGTGTGTGTGTGTGTGTGTGTGTGTGGACTGGTTGCAGCTCGAGATGGTGGTGATGTCATCAGGAGGAATCTTTTCTTCCTGTATGCGAGTGATTGGAGTTTTTGTTTTTTATCTAAATTGAAATTTGATCTAAATAACTTTACATGAGCGATGGATTAAAATAGATATTAATAAACACATCGGTGAGTTTCTACAGATTTCCACTCTGTGTTCTCACGATCTCTCACACTGACACTTGCTGTAGCCAATCAACAGCGAGCATGTGAAGCCTCGGTAAGACCCGCCCCTCCCGCACTATACTCACTGCACGTGTGTAACTGATCACGTCTGTGTGTCTGTCATTGAGCAGGTGAGGAGCTGAGTGCTAGGAATCACCAGGGGCCACTCGAGTCGATATCATCACCACACCCGGGTACTGACTCCATTTGGGTTGTGATTCTCTCTCTCTTCCTGTCTCCCTCTCTCTCTCTCTCTTCCTGTCTCCCTCTCTCTCTCTCTCTCAGTGTCGGATGGTGTGTAAGGACATTTCTGCAGAAACCATGTACGACGTGCTTCATGACATCGATTATCGGCGGAAATGGGACTCGAACGTGATCGAGACCTTCGACATCGGCAAGCTGACGGTGAACGCAGACGTGGGCTATTATTCCTGTAAACCTCTTTCCCATAATGCACTTCACCTCACATGTTAGACACTGACTGAAGTTAAATGTTGATGTGAACTGTCGATGATTGATTGTTTAAGGGAAGTGTCCTAAACCTCTGAAGAATCGGGATGTGATCACTCTGCGCTCCTGGCTACCGATGGGAAAGGATTACATCATCATGAACTACTCGGTCAAACACCCGGTGAGTGACACGGGGTCAGAGGTAACCATCATGTGTGTTTATTCTGAGTGCTGTAATGCTGGCTTCATCTCGTTACTGAGAGTAAACTTGTTTGTGTGTGTGTGTGTGTGTGTGTGTGTTAATTAGAAATACCCCCCAAAGAAGGACATGGTGCGGGCCGTCTCCATCCAGACAGGTTACCTTATCCAGAGCAACGGGCCTTCAAGCTGTACCTTAACTTACCTGGCACAGGTCGACCCTAAAGGTAAGGCAGGCACACACACACACACACACACACACACACACACACACACACACACACACACATTTAGGAGTCATTTAGGAGGTGTCTGGGTCCGGAGAGCGGAGGGGGTGTGGCCAGGGTCCGGAGAGCGGAGGGGGTGTGGCCAGGGTCCGGAGAGCGGAGGGGGTGTGGCCAGGGTCCGGAGAGCGGAGGGGGTGTGGCCAGGGTCCGGAGAGCGGAGGGGGTGTGGCCAGGGCCCGGAGAGCGGAGGGGGTGTGGCCAGGGCCCGGAGAGCGGAGGGGGTGTGGCCAGGGCCCGGAGAGCGGAGGGGGTGTGGCCAGGGCCCGGAGAGCGGAGGGGGTGTGGCCAGGGTCCGGAGAGCGGAGGGGGTGTGGCCAGGGTCCGGAGAGCGGAGGGGGTGTGGCCAGGGCCCGGAGAGCGGAGGGGGTGTGGCCAGGTGCCCCTGCACATGACCCTGGTAGTGTAGAAATGAGGATGTACAATGGTGGCTGGTCCTGAATTTTCTGAGCGTTAACGAAAGCAAAACATAAATCTTGGCCCGTAGGCTTAGTGGAGCCATGGAGAACCCTCCTGATGATACCGGCGCTCTGAAGACCTACGTTAAGACATCCGTGAGGAACTTGGGGGGTGGGGGGGTACTGCTGGACAGTGACTTTCAGCTGGATAAGGTGTCCAAGGTAAAACCATTCCTTAGTAAGACGGACCTTGAATGGGTCATCCATGCTTTTACTTTGTGTCGAATTAACCATTCCAACGCTCTTGCTCTTCTCTTACGGGGTTGCAGGCGGTGCAAAACGCTGCTGCACGACTCTTAACGTAGATTTGGAAGTATAAAAAGTATTTACACACAACTCCAGTCCTCCGTTCACTTGATTGGCTTCCTGTGCAGTTTAGAATCAGATTCAAAGTCCTGCTGATTGTGTACGAAGCATTAAACAACTTGTAGAGTCTTACAGTCCAGTACGGACACTCGGGTCCTCAGAACAGCAGCTACTCCTGATTCCTAAATCAAGGCAGAAGAGCCGTGGTGAACCCAGACTACGGAACGATCGGCCCCTTTACATCAGACGGCTTCTTTACCTTTCATTATTTAAATCGCATCTTAAAATAAAATAAAAAAGAAATTATCTTTTAAAGTAGATTAATTTAATGAATCTTATCAGGCTTTAATTTTAGGCTTTTTATTCAGTTAGCAGTTCCAGTAATTCAGTTGTCTTTTACATTGTTTTATTGTTTTGATTCATTGATGTCTGTTATTGTTTTATGCTGATGTGTTTTTGCCTTATTTATTACTTTTATGATGATTTTTATATTTTAAGTTGTTGTACACTATTGTACAGCACTCCGGACAACGGTGTCGAGTTTAAATTTGCTTTAAAATAAAATTAACATTGACACTTTGCATGATGGGAGCATCGCTTCATGTCCTTCCCCTGACACGCCCATCACTCTGGAATAGGTTCACCAGTCACATGACCTTTTCCCATCACTCCAAAGTCCAGTCTTTATGATCCCTAACAAACTGAAGACTCTTTCTGAGTTTCACTAACAAGTGTTTTTCTTATGGACACACAGCTGTTTAGTTCCAGTCCTGTGAGTTCTCATTACACTGTCTCTCTCTCTCCTCGGACTCTCTCTCTCCCTCTCTGTCTCTCTCTCTCTCTCTCTCTCTCTCTCTCTCTCTCTCTCTCCCTCTCTCTCTCTCTCTCTCTTTCTTTCTGTCTCTAGGTTCTCTCCCTAAGTGGGTGGTGAATAAGTCTTCCCAACTTCTGGCTCCTAAGGTGAGTTTTGTGTGTGTGTGTGTGTGTGTGTGTGTATACTGTATGTGTATGTACTGTATGTATGTACAGTATGTGTGTGTGTATGTGTACACACCTATTTGAACCCCAATGGTGTTAATGGGGATCTCGTCTTGCTTTTTTGTTTGTTTGTTTGTTTGTTTGTTGTTGTTGTTCCTGCCCTGTTTGCCCCGCCCCTGCGGTAGACGATGAAGCGTATCGCGCGGGCGTGTGTGAAGTACGGCGAGTGGAAGCAGAAACACAGTCCAGGCTTTAAGCCGTGGCTTTACCCGGAGCAGAGCAGTCTGAGCAGCATGGCTCTCTCTGAGCTCACGGTGCAGCACGCAGACTCGCTCGAGAACATCGACGAGAGCTCACTGAGTGAGGGCAAGGACGAGCGCGCGGAACACAGTGACGATGACTGAGACACACACACACACACACACACACACACACACACACACACATACCCTCAAGGACACTGAACATGACACATGTAGAGTACACTAAGGGACCAAACTGGGGTCAGTGTATAGATTATATATATATATATATATTATAAATGTAGAGTATGGAGGGGACCATCAGAACACACACACACACACACACACACACACACGCAGAGCTTCTTTTCTGTTTCGGTGCCACTAAAGTGACAATAAATAAAATGGATTTCTGTCCAGGAGTTTTGGCAGCCTGTTGTGTGTCTGCATTTATTTCACTTACATTTTGAAGTGTGTGTTTGTGTGAGTGAGTGAGTGAGTGTGTGTGTGAGTGAGTGTGTGTGTGAGTGAGTGTGTGACAGAGTGTGATGTTGCTTTTATGTTTAAGGAATCTCAAACGAATGAGGTCTGCAATAATACACACATCTGTGGTTTTTGTGTGACATCATCACTACTGCAGTGTCTTTAACGTAGCTGGTTGTCATGGCAACCCCCCGGCCTCCGCATGAGCAGCGCAGGAAGGACTGATTTAGCATATGATGAGAGAGACTGTGTGTGTGTGTGTGTGTGTGTGTGTGTGTGTGTGTGTGTGTGTGTGAGAGAGACAGATCACCATCATGTAGTGCTTCATGGGAAAATCCAGCAGGTGCTGTAACACACACACACACACACACACACACACACAAATGTCAACATCCCTGCTTGTGTATCTGCAGCAGCATTACTGAATCCAGAGCTTTTCTTCCCACTGCTCTGTCTCTCTTGCAGGCAGACGTACACACACACACACACACACACACACACACACACAGTCACGTACACCTTTGTCTGCTCTAACGTCATCAGTGTTTGCTGGAACTGGATCCTAAGTAAACCTATTTTCTCTCTCTCTCTCTCTCACACACACACACACACACACACACACACACACACACACACAGGAGAAGCCTTACACTGAGGCCAGTCAGGACGGCTGACGTGATGGTAAAACCTTCACACTGCTCTCCTGTAGTGTGTGTGAAACTGCACTGCGATGTGGAATACAGTAGGAGTGCTACTGAGAGGTGTGTGTGTGTGTGTGTGTGTGGTAGTGTACAGGTGTTTATGGGAGACGCTCTACAGTGTGATGGTGCTGTGTGGCTGCTGCATGCTGGGAGCTGCGTCTAAGCGATTCCATTGGGGGTTTAAAGCCCAGCAGGTGGACGGCGCCTCTGTTCCTCCCACGTCCTCACCACAAGCCCTGGTTCACTTCTACACACTCATAGCAGTGTTTCAGTCCCCTGTGTGTTCGCTGCCCTTCTCTTTAGGGATGTGACTTTAACCCACCCTGTGGTCGTGATCAAGCCTGCGGAGACGTCCCTGTCCAGCTCCTTGTTGTTGGACGTTGTTCCTCCCTGTAGTCCTGAGGATGCTGCATGACGTGTGTGTGGATGAAGGTGTTCCACAGCCATCTCCGGAGTCACCGCCAGCGCTCCGTTCCCCACAGCCTGAAATCCCTAGCTGCCTTCTCAATCCTGTCTCCAGGTCCATGTCCATCCAGAGGTCAGCTCCTGATTGTGAGACATGGTGTACAGCAGTAATGATCCTGAAGCTCCTGGAGCTGCCTGAGCGCTGGCAGGAGCTGCCTTTAAATTTGCAGTTCGGCTGAAGTCCTGCAGCTTCAGTGTGTTTAGATCTGCGTGTCAGATGTTACTCTGGTCTACTGAAGTATAATCCTTCATTATTCATGTCTGTGTTGTGAGAGAGAGAGAGTTGTGAGTGAGTCCAGTGTCTCAGGATGTTTACTGTCGGCACCGACACAGGACTGATGGTGAAAATTCATTTTTGTGTGAGTCTCAAAACATTTGCCCACGGATGTAGAAGCTGAGCGAGGTTGGGGCCAGAACACATCCCTGTCTCACGCAAAGGTAGTCATGCAAAAAAATATTCCATCCCGGCCACGTCTCCCATCACGGCTTCCTGTCTCTGAAGACCCTAAACCTCCTGCAGATCCTCAACCTCCTGCAGATCCTACAGGACTGTCTAACATTAGAACAAGCGTGAGTTCCTCCTACATCAACCACACCGTCAGTACACAACACACATAACAATACACACAGATTAGACATGCAGAAAACAGTCAACATAAAAGCAGATGAAAATCTCAGTAAACACACACACACACACACACACACAGATCACAGTTTCATGTGTTTTCCCTAAACACATCTAATGCTCTCTGATGATGGATTACAGTGAATGTGATCGCAGCCCTGTGGCTCAGGGACAGAGTGAGACACAGTGAGACACAGTGAGACACAGTGAGACACAGTGAGACAGAGTGAGCTGTTTAACACCTCCACAACACACACCGTGGAACACACACAGTCAGAGTTAACTAGTGTTAGTACGCGTCACTGACAGGTTAAAGAGTTTGTAGAAATAATCTGGGATAATATAATAATAATCTGATCTGATCCTTAATGTAATCAGTGATATTATTATTATTATTAATATATATATATTATTATTATTTGGGCCAGGTGTAGCTCAGTGGTTAAGGCATTGGACTACGGTTTAGAAGATCCCAGGTTCAAACCCCACAACCACAAACCCTCAACTGCTCAGATGTGTAATGAGATAAACATGTAAGTCGCTCTGGATAAGAGCGTCTGCTAAATGACGTGATGTAAATGTAAATGTATTTGAGGTTGAAGCCCACGTCCATGTCTGTGTGTCTCTCTGTACAGCAGAACTCTCTGTCTAACTTATTAATACAAAGAAATCCCATTCTGTAAGGTTGAGTATCTTACGCCTTGTTTACACTAAGTTGTCCTTCTTTGGTGCTCAGACAAATACACTCCCTGTTCGGTAATCGGAGAGTGAATCACAGATGAGAAATGGAAAAAGTAGATCAAAGGATAAAGATGAAGTTTTGTCTTAAAACCACTCCAGCGTGTTAAAATTCACTTATACCACTTCAGCGCTGTTATTTCAGCCAAAGTGAAAATATGAACTAATCCCAGTCAAAATATTCACTTTATCTTTTCTAATTAATATCTATTGGTGCAGGTGTTTGTTTACATTGAGACAGTAGCGCATTAGTAGATTATTTTACAGTAGATTATTAAATCCCACACATAACTGTTCATAACATCACTTTTACTCCACATTTAGATTCACTGATGGTGCAGATTAAACTTCAGACAGAGATCTAAGGACTGCAGGAGATTCAGTAAAGTCTAGACAGACAGTTTTGTGTGATGCTGCGACAGACAGACAGACAGACAGACAGACAGACAGAATATTTTTCTGAGATTGGTTTCTGGTCCTCTAATGTATGAAACATAAAGATTTCACTGAAGGACTGAGTCCTGACCCTCTTGTAGAAATAAAAACCCCTTTTATTTAAACAGATGGATGGAGCTGTAGAATGATACACTGTTCTTTGTCTCCCTCTAGTGGCCGTCTAGTGAAACTCCATTATTAAAAAGACGATGATTTTTATGATTGGATACACTTTGAAAATAACACTATAACTGAAACCTTACAGTCAAGGAGCAGAACGTGAGCAGAACCTCCACCCAGATCTGAACAACTCCGAGCACATCTCAGCCTCAGCATTTTTTAGGTGGAGGGAGACCTGGAGGAAGTGGACTAAGAAGGCAGGGACCAGATTTATCGGATGCGATTCCTTGGTTGACCCTGCTGTGACCCGCGGGTTGACCCTGCTGTGACCCGCGGGTTGACGCTGAGAGGCGGGTCAGAGTTCAGCCCAACCTCCGCAGGTGTATTTGGACATTTCAACAGGAGCACATGTGAACATCCCTTCTCTGCTTTGTACAGTCTACAGTACAATATCACCTACCACATGA
>NC_071110.1:33740000-33757500 GCF_024256425.1 Clarias gariepinus | reverse complement strand
CGGCAGCTTCACTTCACTTCACCCAGCACTGGGTTAATGTTGGGCCCATTGCTGTACGTGCAGCATTTTGACAAGTTGGATCTTTTTGAAGCCCCTCCCACTCCACGGTGTGTCTGTTGGCTTGACTCCGCCCCTGAAATGATGTGTGAATCTCTCATGAGCTATTAATGTGTTGTGTAAATCTGAGGGGTAACCCTAGGATGTAACTTGTAGCTGAGAGATGAAATGTGTGTGTGTGTGTGTGTGTGTGTGTGTGAGAGAGAGAGAGATACACCACAGGTTTGTGGCTTTAGATCTTTAGATCTGGTGGCTGTTCATGAACTGTTAATATTTGGCCTAATGTTCCTGATTTCTGAAATAAGTGTGTGTGTGTGTGTGTGTGTGTGTGTGTGTGGAATTTAAATCATGTGCTTCCAAGTTATATTTTATGTGTCATCGTGTTGTTCTTCTGCTAGGCGTGTGTGTGTGTGTGTGTGTGTGTGAGAAGATTGAAAGTGTCTGAAAGACAAAATGATAAGGAAGTCGTGACAGAAAATAAGACTGAGATCCAAAAAAAGCTTTAGACGAACTCATAGAGAAAGTGATAATCTCTGATTGTGATCTCCTTCTCTCTCTCTCTTTCTCTCTCTCACACACTCACACACACACACTTTAGGATGATTAATGTGGACTCCAGAAGAGACAGGAAGACCGTGTGTGTGTGTGTGTGTGTGTGTGTGTGTGTGTTTCGATGTTGCTTGTAGAGGAAGTCATATGTGTGAAATCACACAGCAGTTTAACAGACCCGTGACTGTAAGTTTGTTCAGCTTTATTTATTGATTAATTATTAGAAACCCTCCCTGGTGTATAGACGATTAATGTTGGCGGTACGATATACAATCAAAGTTACAAATAAGGTCAATCCAACATCCAACAAGTTAACATTCAATAATCTATAAAAAGAAACCAAACTATATCCGTCCCCTTGGCGTGTGTATTAAAGCACATTTAGAAAACCTGAAAGTTGACTTAAAGGTCTTAAAACAGACAGACTTTTGCAGAATTGCCCCGTGGAATCTCAAAGTCTTACATTTATCTGGATTTAGAAACAAAAATCCCAAACCCGTCCTAACAAATATCAGCAGTAATTTCTGAGGCTGAGGAAAATGAGCACAGCGCGCCCCGTGTACACCGGTGGATCAAATGCTAAATCTTTCAGCTTAATAAACAAACGAATCCAGGGAGAGTCTGATACATTCACATCTCATACAAACTTCTATAACCTTCTCCTGGTTGTGTAAAGCTGCGTAGTGACGATGACGACTGTTAAGTGCTAAACAAATTAAACTGAATTTAATTGAATACAGTTAATTTTATTAACGACATCAGTAATAATAAACTTGGACCACACACACATACACACACTACTAGTTCAGGAGCTGCAATATCAGTCCTACATCTGTATATTCAGAGTTCACGCTACAAACCCCTAATCCCTTAATCTCTAACCCCTAATTCTACCGATATATTCACAATCTCTCCTCTGAACATGTCCAAACCACCTCAATCTGGCCTCTCTGACTTCATCTCCAAAACATCTAACATAGGTTTGTCCCTCTGATGAACTCATTCTTGATCCTATCCATCCTTGTCACTCCCAAGGAGAACCTCAACATCTTCAGCTCTGCTACCTCCAACTCTGCCTCCTGTCTTTTCTTCAGTGCCACTGTCTCTAAGCCGTAGAGCATCGCTGGTCTCACCACTGTCCTGTACACCTTTCCTTTCATTCTCAACACACCTGACACTTTTCTCCACCCATTCCAACCTGCCTGTACCCACCTCTTCACCTCCTTTCCACACTCTCCGTTGCTCTGGACCGTTGACCCCAAGTACTTAAAGTCCTGCACCTTCTTTACCTCTGCGGGGGTGGGGGGGGGGGATGATGTCAGAACACTGCATCAGTAAGAGTGTTACTAAAACATGTTACACAAGCTGGTGTTTGTTCATTTTTCTTTTCCTGGTGTGTGTTTCTAAACTGTGACAACCATTCTGTGTGTGTGTGTGTGTGTGTGTGTGTGTGTGTGTGTGTGTGTGTGTGTTAGATGCAGTTGCCAGGGTTGAAGTAACAGGAAATTAAACTCCAACTTCCCACTCTAACACAGTTGGTGAAGTTTAACTTTTTCTGTTAATGTGTGATGTCTGTAGTGGGACAGTTAGCGCCTCGTTTCACTCACACAATCGTGTGTGTGTGTGTGTGTGTGTGTGTGTGTGTGTGTGTGTGTGTGTGTGTGTGTGGTCATAAGTAAGAATAAGACTCTAGTTAATGTGTGTTTTTGTGAGGATGTGAAACTGATGTCGTTTGAACCGAGCGCTATATGACCCAATACTTTTTATACAATATTTAGTCATAAAGCTATATTTATACATCTGAGTGTGTGTGTGTGTGTGTGTGTGTGTGTGTGTGTGCGTGCGCATGATGTAACACAATACACACATGTTTACTAGCCTATAGTTTCTTCTTTTTCATGGCTGTAATGACTCTTTATTTGTAGTCCTGTGAGTTAAACCCTGGTTTTTGATTTGCAGCTTGTGGCTCTCCGCCTGCCTGTCTGTCTGCCTGTCTGTCTGCCTGTCTGTCTGTCTGTCTGTCTGTCTGTCTGCCTGTCTGTCTGTCTGCCTGTCTGTCTGCCTGTCTGTCTGCCTGCCTGTCTGCCTGCCTGCCTGTCTGTCTGTCTGCCTGTCCGCCTGTCTGCCTGTCTGCCTGTCCGCCTGCCTGCCTGCCTGTCTGCCTGCCTGTCTGTCTGTCTGCCTGTCTGCCTGTCTGTCTGCCTTCCTGCCTGTCTGCCTTCCTGCCTGCCTGCCTGTCTGCCTGCCTGTCTGTCTGCCTGTCTGTCTGCCTTCCTGCCTGTCTGCCTTCCTGCCTGTCTGCCTGTCTGTCTGTCTGCCTGTCTGCCTGTCTGTCTGTCTGTCTGCCTGTCTGCCTGCCTGTCTGTCTGCCTGCCTGTCTGTCTGCCTGTCTGTCTGCCTGTTCGTCTGCCTGTTCGTCTGCCTGTCTGTCTGCCTGTCCGTCTGCCTGTCCGTCTGCCTGTCCGTCTGCCTGTCCGCCTGCCTGCCTGCCTGTCTGTCCGCCTGTCTGCCTGTCTGTCTGTCTGTCTGTCTAGACAGCCCACACTGAGTGTGTTTACAGGAGACATGCTGGTGTAGTCTATGCTGAGTGCACACATGTGTGAACCTTGTTTCAGTCCTTAAGGGAGAAAGCAAACACACACACACACACACACACACACACACACACACACACACACAGTTTTTTTTTTAAAGCATAGGGGATGATTGAATGTGTGTAAGACAAAAAATGTTACCAAAGTTCTCCTACGCTGCTGTTTGTTTCCTGCATCAGCACTGAAGTTGTGCTTGGTCATCAGGATTTTAGGAATTTCTCACGAGTGTGTGTGTGTGTGTGTGTGTGTGTGTGAGAGAGAGAGAGAGGTTTGGACAGCAGTGATTACTGCTGTGTGTGTGTGTGTGTGTGTGTGTGTGTTTATATTCTGATCTTTATTTTTAAAAGCCCTGAACCTGTGAGAGTCAGAGAACACCATGACTCTGTAATGTGCTGCGTCTCATCAGGTGTGTGTTCACAAGGTGTGTCGTGTCCTGGAAAAGTGTGTGTGTGTGTGTGTGTGTGTGTGTGCTGCTCTGTGATGGACTAACATTCCATGCTGACCTGGGATCTGGATCATCACATCCTGACCAGTACAGAGAGCTGAAGAACTAAGGAAGAGTGATGGAGTAATGGAACGAGTGAGACCAGCAGGCGTCTCTCCTGATGTTTAAGCCTTGCAGCGTTTCATTATTACCTCTGGACTTTCCCTCTGCCCCTCCCACCTGCCCCCTGGTCACCCATCCCCCCCCCCCCCCTCCCCCCGGGCCTCCCACCTGCCCCCGGTCTGCGTCCCCCGTCCCGTCCCGTCCCGTCCCGTCCTGTCCCAGTGCAGTGCGGAGCCTTCAGACTGGTGTCACACTGTGGACTTTCAGCAACTCTGTAAGCAAAATAAAAGGCATCAGTCAGATATTCGCTGTAAGACTGAAACATCCTGTTTCTCTGGAAACCATTAAAAGTACAGACACTGTAATAGTGAAACACACTGCACCTACCCCTGCACTTACCCCTGCACTTACCCCTGAATGTGGGTCCTTCACTCCATGAGATTCCTCCATCTGTCCTGCTGAGGAACGTTCTCTCTCTCTTACAGGTTTAATTTCTCATTTTTATTGAAAGCGTTTTCACCCCACAGGGTTTGGGGGAACCGTAACCCACCGGGCTGCTGAAGGGAAGCTCCAGGACTGAAGCTCTACAGCTCCGATATTTCAGCGTAATGGAACCGATGATATTTAATGTGTGTGTTTGAGAAGCTCTGCTGCAGACGTCACGGTCATGGTTTCGCTGCATCTTCACCAGGATCTCGGAGAGCTTTGCTCCATCACCTCTGAACGCGCGAAGCTTATTTAACACCAGGCGCCACCACACGCGCTGCAACACTTCACTTCATAGTGTTGTGAAATGCAAAGTGTTTAGCGCCATCGCACTTGGATAGAGCTAGCGCTTGGCACGTTAGCGGCGACTTCTCGTTCATTCAGCAGGTTTCAAATAATAACAGTTTAACTTTTCACACTGATGAACTGAGTTTTTTTTTTTGTGTGTGTGTGTGTGTGTGTGTGTGTGTGTGTGTGTGTAGACGTTGCAGTGATGTACAGTAAGCTCTTCTGGTGTTATCTACACTGTGGCTTTATAACACTTCCCCTCAGTTTCAGGATGTGCAGCAACTTCTGTTTGTTTGCTAAAACTTAATTTTCCGTCTCTCACTGGTGTGTTCAATTCACACACACACACACACACACACACACACACACACACTGTACATTAGTTATAAAGTCTGAGCTTTTCAGTCTTTCCTCTGGTTCCTGGTGTTTATGCTGCTTTTTGCTTCTGAGTTCAGGGCTTCACTCCTAGGGTTCTGGGTCAGTTCGGGTCAGTTCGGGTCAGTTCGGGTCAGTTCGGGTCAGTTTTTTCATAAAGGAGAGATGGTGAATTACACTGGTCCAGGATCTCCCACTTTTCCTGACTTGCTCCTGATCAGAGCTTCTGCCGGGGCCTCAGTCAACATGAACAGAAATAAAGTCTCACGAGTCCTGTTTACTGACCCCTGACCCCTGACCCCTGACAGTAAGATAGTGTTGCATGATACACTCTGATTACATGGCTAAGCCCTGTGTGTGTGTGTGTGTGTGTGTGTGTGTGTTTCCTTCCCCCAAACACAGGGAGTGACATGTCTGAGCAGTAATCTTGTGGTGTGTCTCTGTAACTCTGTAAGTGTCCTACAGTACAGTTTTTCTGTGGACGCTTCTATCTGTGTGTGTGTGTGTCTCTCTCTCTCCTTCTCTCTCTCTCACGCACACACACACACACGCGCGTTTCTTAAAGGTCCAGTTCCTTAATTTTGAGAATGAGGAACTGTGTGTAAACCAGTGAGAGGTGGAGAGGGAGATAAAGAGCCGTGCTGATCCTCAGAGTGACACACACAGCAGCAGAGTGAGTGTTGTGATACACACCTCACTTAGTCACGTACCACACACACACACACACACACACAGCGGAAAATATGATGCTTTGATACATTATTAGAAGCATTAAGCTGGAGCCCACTGTCCGTCTGCGCTCCGTCTGCGCTCTGTCTGCGGGATCTCAGGGTGACGCTCAGAAGTGGGCGTGTTTACACCCCAGACAGTTTGTTAGATGTTGCTGGTCTGTGCGGAGTAGTTTTTTTTTTTTTTTTGTTTTTTTTTGGAAGGAGCGATAACTGAAGTAAGTTTCAGTGTGTGTGTGTGTGTGTGTGTGTGTGTGTGTGTGAGAGAGATGCACTTGCTTCTTCAAGACCACTGTTCACATGGACACAAAAATCAGAATGTGTGTGTGTGAGGGGATTTTGTCTTAGTTCCTGTCCGCTGTGTGCCGAACGACCTCACTTCCTCTGAGAAGACGAACCTCGAAGTGAAAACTCGACCTGATACCGCGCGCAGGAGAGGAGCTGCAGGGACTCGCATCAGGTGGAGGAGTGCTGTGTGTGTGTGTGTGTGTGTGTGTGTGTACGCCTGCAGGAGGTGAAATAGCTCTGCTGTGTGTCATTGTTCACTAATTTAAAAAAAATTTAAATATTTATAGACCTGACACATCACATTTGCATAGAAGAGGTTGTGGGCGGAGCTACGTATGATCCCGGGTTATGATGTCAGAATGATGCTCAGATTATAACTAGAGGGAAAATTACTCACGCTATCATTAGCACTGAGCAGGGTGTTGTTGTTGTTGTTGTTGTGATAAGGTTTTATTGTGAAAGTTTATTTATTTGCTGATTGCTAAAACAAGTGAGCTAGCTAGCTTAGCATTTAGCTGTTAAACACTACAGTATATCTGGGATGAAGTTGAGTTTAGACGAGTGTATACGCATTTCACCTTGTACAAGTTATAAGCATTTCACTGCATATCGTACTGTGTATGACTGTGTGTGTGACACATATAATTAGAATTTGTATACACACACACACACACACACACACATATATATATATATATATATATATATATATATATATACATATATATATATGTACACACACACATACACTGTATACACACACACATGTATAAACACACATACTTTATATACATACACACACGCACTGTATACACACACACTGTATACACACCCATACTGTATATACATACACACAAACATATATACACACATAAACATACAGACATATATACACACACACACACACACACACACACACTGACTCTTTAATATTTCACACACTTCCTGCTACACTGATCTCCTTTACAGTCCTGTCTATATCACCTGACTGTGTGTGTGTGTGAGATACAGATATAGATACAGTGGTGCGGGCCGGGCCGGGCCGGGCCGGGCCGAATAATTTCATAAAAGCGAGACCCGCGGGTCAGTACTCTCCGCTGTTAACAACATAAAATCTGAAATCTTACACAGTTTTAGTCTGAACACTTTGATGTTGTGGAGCAGAGTGTGTGTTCTTACGCCACCAATTAAGGAAAATGTTTCCTAAAGTGTGTGTGTGTGTGTGTGTAGAGACTCATATCTGTTTCTAAACATTTAGAATTTTTATAGAAGATCTAAAAATTTTAAAGCTTGTATGGGGTTCTGTCTGGGTTTGATTTGAGTGTGTGTGTGTGTGTGTGCGTGTGTTTAAAGGTGTGTAAGTGTGGAGCATGAGGCCGAGATGTGTGTCAGACCTCTGGCTCTGTTGTTGTTGTTGTTGTTGTTTAGTCTGTGAGTTTCCTCGATGATGATGATGATGATGAGGTGACGTACCTGCAGCGCTGCGGCTTCGTGCTCAGATTGAGATAAAATTCTTTAGCAGTTGTTCAGAGCAGAAACATGATTCTGCGGGGTGTGTGTGTGTGTGTGTGTGTGTGTGTGTGTTAGTGCCTCAGGCATCTCATACAGGACGATCAGCAGCTCAGGCGCGAGAGCAGAAAGTGAGCGCCCCCCGCGGGTTAAACTGTGGTTAGAGCTCGAGAGGCACGTGTGGTTTAGGAGGAAACCTGACTTGTGACGGTGGTCAAGACAACAGTGTGTGTGTGTGTGTGTGTGTGTGTGTTTACTTCCTGTTGTGGCAGGATACGACTGCTTTGCACATCAAAAGCAACAGTGTTTTATTGTTAGTGAACGCTCCCTGTCTCTAGGGGACGTGTCCAGTGTCTCCGCTCGGTGGGTGATGGTGACTAATCTGATCCCTGGGTTTAGTCTCCACACGTCTCTCTTGTGCTTTACGTTACACACGTCCCGAGTGCTCGTTCCTGAGGTCTGATGTCAGACTCTTCATCCTGAGGGTCGTGCTGCAGGAAGCCTCCTCTGATCTGATTTCCTCTCGCAGCAGTTTGAGGCAGACCTCGACCACCTGGACCGGACCAGACCGGACCAGACTGGACCGGACTCTCGCTCCAGGAGGAACGACATGGTGTGTAGCGTTAGACCTGAAGTGGGCGTCACCTTTCGTGTTCGTTTTCGTGGCTCGTGTCCTGAAAGATGTGATGCAGGAAGTGTGGAGTAAGAAGTGAGAAACAGCCCCGAGGTGTGTGTGTGTGTGTGTGTGTGTGTGTGGGCTCTAATAAAGACCATCAGGAGGTGAAACACACACACACACACACACACACACACACACACACACACACACACAGGATCAAAAACTGTTTATGTTGAAATAATTGATGTGTGTGTGGTTTTCTTAGTTGGACAAACATGATGACTTCATCAGCAACACGAGTGTGTGTGTGCATGTGTGTGTGTGTGCATGTGTGTGTGTGTGTGTGTGAGAGAGAGAGAAATAAAATCCTGATGAAGAAATGTTTATTTATTCTAATGTTTATTTCATGCTCCAGCGGAGTGTTTGATGTGTTATTGATTGATCTTCTGTACGTTACTGTGATGTCGTTTATAATCGCTGGGTTTAAAACTGTGTTTGTGTTCATTACTAAAGGTTGTGTTTCATCATTTGGGGAAAAACAGAACCTCCGATTATCTCAGATCTGGATGTGGCTCTAAGAGTGTCTCTCTCACTCACACACACACACACACACACACACACACACACACACACACACACACACACCAGGACTTACTGTTTGACAAAATAATCCTCTCTTACACCACAGCACGTTATTACTGCTGTACAGAGCGACACCTTTGCGCTGTGTGTGTGTGTGTGTGTTTATAATTGTAATTAACATTGTGGGGTGTGTGAGACGAGTTCCTCTTCTCACTACTGTTACAGACGGGTTGTGTTACAGTAGACTGTTGTGTCTCTGGTGTTGGTGGACAGTAGAAGCGAGACGTTCCTCTGGACCTGAGCGGTCTGTTCACAGCACGTACTGTCGCTAGCTAAACTCTGCTCACTAGACTAGTTTATTTAACCCGCAGTCGCTCACGGTGTCAGCAGTAATATCAATAATTAGCATCATGTTAGCGAGAGCTGCTAACAGTCACGGCATCAATTTAATCACATAAATCCGTTTGTTTATCTCAAGCGCGTTGGTTTTAATATCACTAGTTAACAGCACTAACTGTAGGTGATGAAGATGAAGATGATGTATTCTCTTTGTTTTCCGCAGATGATTATCTTCAGGCGGTGACCTTCACTCGTCCTTGCAGGAACAGAGACTCCGCGTGTTCTACAGTGTTACCCGGCGGCCATGTCGTCTCCCTCAGCCGAAAGCTTGCAGTCCGTTCAGGAGTGGCTCGGAGCGCTCCGCCTCGATCAGTACGGTCCGGCCTTCCAGGAGACTGGCCTCAGCACCGCGTGGGAATGCCGGCATCTGACCTCCTGTCAGTTGGAGCGCATGGGCGTGGCTTTGCCGGGCCACCGGAAGCGCATCCTGGGGAGCCTGCAGAAGCTCTTCCCTTTAGAACAAGGGATTACTGTAGAGGAAGAGGACGAGGGGCCGAGGCCTGTTCCGATGGTCCGGACGAAATTCCGTGCGTCTGCAGGGACCGATCCGGAGCTGAATGGCCCGCGCGCTGTTGGACCGAGAGACCAGAAACCGAACATTCCCTCTACTAATTCGGCAATTCTCAAAAAAGGTCCGCCTCCGATCCCGCCTCGGGCGACTCAGAATTGCCCACCGGTGCCGTTCTCGACCGTTTCCGTTACCGTGGCGATGACCGGGGTCGTGTCCGTGACCCCTAGTGATCCCACACCGGTACCTGTGACCAACCCGACTCCAGTTCCTGTTCGGCCCCAGCCGCGAAACTTGCCTTTTGCGCCGAGGCAGCAAACTAGAGACCAGAAGCCGTCACCTGCCTCACCATCACCTGCCTCACCATCACCTGCCTCACCATCACCTGTCTCACCATCACCTGTCTCACCATCACATGCCGCCTCCTCCTCCTCCTCCTTGACAGAACAGTTCCACCTGTATGAGCAGTGTTCTCCAGGTCATGCTGAACCCGGCGTTCCTCCTCTCCCTCCAAAGTCGTACGCTGTCGTCACCCCCAGAGAGTCGAAACCCTCGCTGCCCTCCAGACCCTCCCGGAGACCCGCCATACCCCCCCGCACCACGGCAAACGCCACTAAAGTCACTCCGCCCCCCAGGAGCCCAGCAGTGCCCAGGTAAGAGAGTGGTCTCATTGGTTTATATTGTCTCATCCTTTATGACTTTATAATTTATTTGTGTTTGGATGCGAGTCACAGACGCGGTGGAGATCACGTGGTAGATTCGGACCAATAGAGAAATAAATACATGTGCTGGTTTCAGCCCTGCAGAGCTGCAGCGCTCAGATTTCTGCTTCAGCCTCATTTCCTTTTTCCTGCTCGGTGGTTTGCAGAGTCACATGATCAACACAATCTGATGAATCACTGGTTAAAATAAGCTCTGTGTGTGTGTGTGTGTGTGTGTGTGTGTGTGTGTGTAAAGAGTCTGTGCATCACTGTGGTCAGTCCGCTGTGCTGATGCCATCTTTTGGTACACAGGAGTAGTTACACGGTATTTGTATGTCCTCGTCACACACCTGTGGAGGTCCAGCTGCTCCTCAGGTTATGAACACACTCACTCTTCTGAACTAGTGTAGAAATTTATCACATCAATTTACACACACTACTTGAGTCCGCTTGTGCGCTGCATTCGGGTTTGGCAGCAAAACTGATGATGAACTAATGCTCATTTTATACAACAGCAGAACTCTGTGAGGACCTGTAGGGGGCGCCAGAGCTGTAAATCACTAGTATTAAAAAGCACATGGTCGTGTCGGTGGTGTGTGCCGCGCGGGGAGGGGTGGTTTTGGTGGTTTTGGGTGGTTTTGGGTGGTTTTGGGTGCAGCAGGTGTTCACCATCACCTGGTGTATACGAAGCTCATCTGATCATATGACTACAGTTAAAGGCTTTATTTACACTTGACCAGACGTGCAGTGGATCAGAATCGCACTACTGCTCAAAAGTTTATACACCCCTTCTAATTTAATTTTCTGCTCGTCCCTGATGTTTATTTCTCTCTACACTATAAACAATACTGAAGGTGTTTATTATCCCAAACACACAATAATCTCCTCTGAACAGTTGATATTGAGATGTTTATCTGCTCCTTCTGCTCTGTAAAGCTTCATAACGGCTCTAATCTGAGCTGCTGGTTGTTAATTGGTGATTTCTGAGGCTGGTGACTCTAAATGAACTTCTCCTCTGCAGCAGAGCTCAGTTTTGGTCTTCATGAGAGACAGTTTCATCATCATGGAGCTTGATGGGTTTTACAAACACAATACTGGGGCCAGGTGTAGCTCAGTGGTTAAGGCATTGGACTACGGTTCAGAAGATCCCAGGTTCAAACTCCACAACCACCAAGTTGCCACTGTTGGGCCCTTGAGCGCGGCCCTTAACCCTCAACTGCTCAGATGTGTAATGAGATAAAAATGTAAGTCGCTCTGGATAAGAGTGTCAGCCAAATGCCTAAATGTAAATGTAATACTGTTCTTGTGAGAACTGATCCAGAACAGCTGACCTCAGTAACAACTGATTGATGTTGTTGTTACATAATTTCATAATTCCATATGTGTTACTTTATAGTTTTGAAATCCACAGTATTGTTGTAGAATGTAGAAAATAAATCACTAAACAAAAACAAAGAAATTTCCAAGTGAACCCAAACTTTTGAGCGTGTGTGTGTGTGTGTGTGTGTGTGTGTGTGTGTGTGTGTGGAGTGGATCAGACCTGCAGTGGATCAGAATTAAGTGGGTAGACCTGCAGTGTCGGCTGAGAGCTGTGAAGTTGCTGCGCGTGTGTGTGTGTGTGTGTGTGTGTGCGTGCGCGCGCGCGCGCGCGTGTGTTTTTCCTGATCAGACGTTTGAGTTTGTGGAGAAAGAAGGTCTACTCTTCCGAGGAGCATCTTTGCAGTTCCTCATGGTTCCTAAACCTATAGTCGGGTTCTGGAGGTTCTGTGCTTCGGGTCTAAACCTGATGAGGTTGGTTAAAGTGCTGCTCTTTGGAATTTGAGCCACGTGGTGGCGCTGTTACACCACAGGTCTTGTCAGGGTTAGAGAAACGGATATGTGCTTGGTGTGTGTGTGTGTGTGTATAGACACAGCCACTTCCCCAATCAGTCGGCGATGTGCACAGTATTTCGGCAGAGTGGTGTTCCTTGGAGCGTTCCGCGCGGTGTGAAGCTCACGTTCATGTGGAGCAGCAGAACCTTCTCACTTCATTCTGATGTTTTATGAGTTTCATGTTGACAAAAAGTATAAGACTTTAACTTATTGTCATTCAGTCAGCACTGTTTTGTTTCTGGTTTAAGTACACACACACACACACACACACACACACACACACACACGCGCGCGCGCGACATGCTGGTTAAAGGAAACAGACCCCATGAAGTTCTTCCTGTGGAGTGTGTGACGGTCCGAGCTCCTACCCCTCTCCGTGTGATACGAGGACACGCCCACTGAGGCCAACGAGGAAGCTGATTGGGTGAGACCTAAACTTTATTCACTCGCTTTATCTTTGTTCTTTATGCTTTTTCATAAAACACAGTTTAGTAAAATAATATTCATAATTAATTTTTTATGCACTTTATACACACACAGTCTCTGTAATGTTAATGTTAATAAATGAATTAATAATCAACAACTAGTAATTATTTAATAAGCTGTATTTCCCTCTCAGTGCACCGTCAGTACTGTACACACTCCTGTAACTGTTCACACATCAGTCTGATGATGTTATTATATTCATCATTCATTTATTTAACATTAATCTGTGTATTAGCTTTGATCTCTGAACACGGCTGGGTTTTACTCGAGCAGGGTGACTGTAACGCCCGGACTTTAGACCGGACGGAGTGTGTGAGGTTTACATTAAACTCACGGTCTTACAGTTCAACAGCTACTAACACAAACAAATAGGTCATAATAATAATAACAATAATAATAAAAACAACAACAACAATAATAATAATAACAATAATAATAATAACAATAATAATAATAACAATAATAACTCTGCTAGAGCTCTGAGCTGATGTGTGACAGAGTAACACAATGTGAGAAGTAACGACTCCTTTGAGAAACTGAAAGAATACAAAAAACCAGAAATCCTAAAGAGTTTAAAAGTTACACAAATACGTAATCAGAATTAATAGTTTGGTTAAATACATTTATATACATTGAATATTGTATTAAATTACCTGTAAAAGTTAAAAAAAGCAGGAAGTAGATTCATTGCAGTGTAGATGTGTGTGTGTGTGTATGTGTGTGTGTGTGTGTGTGTGTGTGTGTTATTTCTGCTCTTCCTTGTCTTTGTGTATTGTTCCACTGCGTTTCCTTTTGGTTCTGCAGTTAACGGGTCGAGTCTCTGAGACAAACAGGTTCAGGGTCATTCCTGTGTGTGTGTGTGTGTGTGTGTGTGTGTGTGTAAGGGGAAAGAGAATTCAGGAAGTTCAGAAGTCCCTTAAAATAGGCCAGCCAACAAGTGAGCGCACACACACACACACACACACACACACACACACACACACACACACACACACACACAGCTGTAGGGTTCATGTTTCTCAAAGTTCTCTACACTTCCGCTTAGCTTTAATCAGGTCGTGTAAACCCTCTACCCCCCCTCCCTCCCCCCACCATACGTCAGCCAAACCCCCCCCCCATGACCCGTCTCTCTCTCAGGTTCCCCGAGCCGGGTGTCGGGTGTCTGTTACTTGGTTCTCTCTGCCACCTGTTCATCGCGCTCCTTCCTCTTTCTTGTCATCTTGCGCTCTGTTGAAGTGTGTGTGTGTGTGCGCGTGTGTGTGCACGTCTCTAACGATGGAGGACTTTTCCTGCGCGATGTGTGTGAGTAAAGAGCCGAGAGCCTCTTCAACCTGTCTCAGATGTCTCTCCTCCTGTCTCTCCTCCTGTCTCTCCTCCTGTCTCTCCTCCTGTCTCTCCTCCTGTCTCTCTCTCTATCTTATCTCTGTGTTCTCTCTCTCTCTGAAAGAATAACTCTGTGGTGTGTGTGTGTGTGTGTGTGTGTTAGAGACACAGGGATGAGAAACATTCTTTGCATTTTTAACTTGTTGCTCAGGGAGTCTGAGCGCTTGTGTGTGTTGGTTTGTGTTCCCTGACATTTAAGATGCAAGCTGTTGTACAGTTGAGTGTGTGTGTGTGTGTGTGTGTGTGTGTGTGTGTGTGTTGTTGTGTTGTTAAGAGCGAGACGCTTCCTCATCACTCTCTAGTTAGAGAAAGAAAACTCTTCTGGCTTAATATTGTGTGTGTGTGTGTGTGTGTGTGTGTGTGTGTGTGACTTACTGTGTGTGTGTATCTTACTGTGTGTGTGTATCTTACTGTGTGTGTGTATTTAAGGTGAGGTATTAGCATGTTGAACATGATGCTAGTTAGTGTTATATGTTAGCCTCTGATTAGCACGCTGTGCTAATGTAGTGTTAGCCGCACAGCGCTGTGTCACATCCCCCCCCCACCCCCCCCCCCGGCAAAGTGTTTAGGAAACTACTACATGTGTATATGGTCATGTAATTTATTCATTTATTTATTTATTTATTCCTTTATTCCTCATTAGTGCTGTTGGGATAAAAGGCTTGTTGCCGGTGATGGGGTCGTCCCTGTGTCCCCAGGGTCCTACTGTATGATCCCCAGTTTTATATGGCATATAATGCGAGCATGTCAAAGGGTCCTACGTTCCCCAGGTCTCAGGTCCCAGGTCTCAGGTCCCAGGCTGGTGTGGGACGCGTCGGTGTCGGTACCTTCTTAAAATGATAAAGTCTGATTTTTAATGCTGGAGTTTGAGGCTTTGTTCATCCTTTAGTTCGTTGTTTGTACGTCTTGCTTCTATTTTTTTTCTGTTTGAAATTCTTTCTTAAGAATAACCGTTAGTTTCGTGTGTTATAATTAGTTCTGCTGTATAAAACTGCAATGTTCTATCTTGAAAAGTGTCACGTTCTTCTTGAACTAAGCAGCAGGGTTAATGTGTATTAACAGAAAAGTGAACTAGGGAACGTAGGACCCTGGGAACGCTGGTATGTACGCTGGTATGTACGCTGGTATGTACGCTGGTATGTACGCTCCGCCTCGGATTTATTTAAAAGGCAACAAATGTACTGTAAATCTGTTTTGTTTTTTGAAAGTAAAAAATGTAAACTGAAATGAAAGCTGAGTGTTAACTGTGTTAATGAGGAAGCGACTTCTGAGAGCACTATGAGGTCCGGAAACTCACATTCCACCTCTGGCACGCCTCTGTGTTTACAGCAGACCATCATCGTCATCATCATCACCTTCATCATCGTCTTTCTCCTCGCATCCCACAGACCTGACTGCAATGAAATTAAAGCCCATAATCTAGTAGTAAAGCAGTGAAGTTCTCCCAGACGGCCGGCTGTACGCTTCCCTCTCGTTAGACGAGCTTAATGAACCTGTGCTCCTGTGTTATCTGAAAGCTCGTGTGTGTGTGTATGTGTGTGTGTGTGTGTGTGTGTGGGGGTTATATCAGTTTAATTTAACTTTAAGAAGAACCGTAACTTGCAAACATGCAGATGTGAAGATGATTTAAAGACGAACAGAAATAAGGAAGCTAACCCGCTGGCTCGGCTAGCATCGGGCCGAGTCGTAGATCAATATCTGACCCCAGGTTTGGTTTGTATGCACAGAGCACAAAGAGCTGCTCATGAACATGTACCGCCTTCTGCCAACAACCGGGTCAGGATGAGTGCTTTAGCATTAGCATTTAGCATTAACTAGGGGAAAGCGGGGATGTAATAATGGAGGAGTCTCGTTTTTGCACGTCATGAGGAAACGTGTCTTTAGTCGAGTCAGAATGTGATTGGGGTGGGGGGGGGGTGGGGGGTATACTGCTCGGTGTAACACTTTAGGAACACGATGTCCCTTATGAACTGTGTAATGTCTGAAGCTGGCTGGAGTCCAGACACACTCTGCTCACCGCCGCGCTGCTCTGAGACGCCAGCCTGAGTCCTTCATCAACTGTTACAGAGTGTAGTTACTGTAGAGACTCTATTTTATAGAAGTTATAGAATTCAAATAGAGTTTGATTTATCAGCTGATCAGAGTTTAGTACGGCTCAGAGCGAGCTCCAGCACAGGCCGCATTCACATTACAAACCACGGTTCACATTTATAACGACACATGAGGACCGTGACCGTGACTCTGATGTGGACGCGTCTGTCCTCATATCCACATATCTGGGCTGGAACGCGCTGTTTTAGTTTCACTGCCTGTTCGTCAAAAAATTATGTCATGTGCTAAACTGCCCCCTGCCATGAACCCCCCCCCCCCACCCACCCACCCCTCAACACAACACAATCTATATAAACATATATATTACAAGACAATAAAGAAATAAAATAAAAAATAACATAAGAAATAGAAATAAGACATAGAATTAATTAAATATAATATTTGTTTTTTTGGCACATTTATATTATAGGGTTTTTTCAATGTAATACAAAATGTTTTAACTGAACGTATATTGTAAGTTAATGTTAATCATTGTTTTAACATCTTAATGTATAAACTCTGACCTAAAAGGAATTTGACTAAAAATTTAATAAAAATTTACATGTTGTGTATAAAAACAATCATATAAACAAATACTCATTTAAAAAAATCTCACATATTTAAATATTTTGGTTCAGAGATCAGCTCCTAATAAATGCATTGAACTGCGTCTCAATATTTCATTAATGTTTTTCCTATAATGATCTTAATGTGATAGTCTGGGGCGTGTTCACACTCCACATGGTCCGGTTCAGTTAAAACTCTGGGCCGGTTCGAGTGACGTGTGAACGCAACACGTGACTAAACATCCTAAACACTCGTCACTGTTAAACTCAGGATCAGTGAAGAATTCCCAGGGTTCTGTTAAGGACCGTTACACTTCCGCTCCGAACATCCTCCCATTAATCGCAGCGGGTCGTCATGAGACGGTTCGGCGAGAGGCTGGGTTCGGGTCCGAGTGGAGACGTTAGCTTAGCATTTCAAGGCTAACGTGAAGTCAGTCTAGGACTGTAGTCCTAAATTTAATTTTAGGAAGGTCTGGTCAATACACTTTCCTTGGAGCTAAGGTTCGAATTTCATGTTTGTGTCAGGATTTAGATCTCTATACATGCAGTTATTGTAAGTCTTTAAAAAAGCTAAGCAGTTTAACATTTTCGTAGCATTTCAGTAATATTTATTATAAATTTTCAGTAACATGTGGACGGCTTGTTCTGTCCACACACTCGTCTATACACATAAACTATTGCGACCATCAGCTCTGAGTGACGTATATGGCCACGCCCACCTTGGGGGAGAGGGGGCGGAGGCACTAGAGCCCTGGTATATTAATTATTCACATTTATCAGAAAGGCATCTGGGTCCGGATCGACCCAACACTCAGTCCGGATCAGAACCGCTGCCTGCCTTGTAGTGATGTCTGATGGAGGAGAAGGGGATT
>NC_071110.1:33707500-33735000 GCF_024256425.1 Clarias gariepinus | reverse complement strand
GCTGCCCAGGAACTGTAACTCATTCCTCCTGACAGGACTGGTGTACACACACACACACACACACACACACACACACACACACACACACACACCTGTACCCGTCCTCCTCATGCTTTATGTTTGGTGACGTGCACCGGTCCCTCCTGGGGTGAAGCCCCCACACTGTGATGCCTGCAGTTTGGCGTTTTGGTGGTTTTGGTTTTGTTGTAGATATTTTTGTACCTCTTTTCTCCAGTGTCTTCACAAGTTCCTTATTTCTGTTGTATTGTTTGTATAAGATGAATGTGGGACCTTAAGTTATTTAGAGATTATTTCTTAGGATGAACCAGACTTGTAAAGGTCCACAGGTTTGGTCTGAGGTTTTGGCTGATTTCTTTCGATTTTCCCAAAGAGGTGCCGAGTTTGAAGGTAGGCCTTCTAGTACATCCACAGGTACCTCCGAACTGACTCGAATCATATCAGGAGCTTGGCATTTTCTGGAATTGCCCAAGCTGTTAAAGGTTTGTCCAGCTGAGAGTAAACTTCTGACCCTCTGGAGTTGTGATGATGTGAATTATAAGTGAAATAATCTCTCTGTAAACATTTATTTTAAAAATTACGTGTGTCATGAATAAAGTTCGTCCTAACCGACTCGCCGCGGCTGTCGTTTACTACCCTGATCCTTTGTAGTGGTTACAGAAGTGTGTGTAAACATCTGACTTTACCATCGACGTATGTAGTTAAAATTAAAATGTGATTATTCTGTGTTTCATGTGACAGAAGCTGTGAGGTTGAAGACGGCGCTGCCTGTAGCAGTTATACTGCTTTAGTAACTACTGTAAAAGTCCTTACAAGTACTGTGAAGTTTTTATAATAATGATTTTGTTAGGTACGTTAATAACCTCATGCTGTTAAGAAACAAACTAAATTATTATCACAAACAAAACTATTACTATATAATCACATTTTAAAAACACATTTAAAGTCAGATGTTTACATAAAAAACATTTTTGTGGCTTTAAAGTAAAAGTAAGGTGACAAAAGTGAAGTTTAGATTTTAACTGTTTTACACGTGAAATATCTTTAAACTGTTTTAAACTTGGCTATTTTCTTATTTCTTATTCCTTTAAATTTCATCTCATGAAGATTTTATAACTGAAAAAAAAATGTATATAAATTTATATGAAATGTTTATAGCAGTGGAAAAAAAGAGATAAAACACTATGTTTAAGATGAGACTCCAGTGTGTTTCTGAACAAGATTTTACATTCAGCTCCGAAGTATTTTCTGTTCTGACCAAAAACCATCAACTTTTTTTTTTTTTTTTTAATTAAGAAAATATAATGTCCTTCCTGTATATACAGACCAGGTGTTGATTAATTCTCTATAACACCAGCTCTGACAGTAGTGCAGGTTTAAACTAATGCACTGGAGCTGATGCATTATGGTTTCCATAGTAACGGCTCATAGGGACGTGTACGGGACACACTCCACTGATAATAATAGGATTAATAACACATGTAGATTGTTGTGTGGTGCAGTTTTGGTGTAAGTAGGTGTGTGTGTGTGTGTGTGTGTGTGTGTGTGTGTGTGTGTGTGTGTGTGTGCATGTGTGAGACATCAGTGTAAGGAGTCTCCAGTTTAAGCGCTGTGACTGTAATGTTCAGGACAGAGGACTGAACGCTGCTCTGTGGTTTCTTAGTTTCTTATATCCACTTATGTCCATCAATATGTGGACAGAGGGACAGTGTCAGTGTGTTTGTGTCTCTGTACCCCACCACAGTCTGTGTGTGAGTGTGTGTGTGTGTGTTAAAACTCATTTTAATATCTATTTATTGATTTATTAAGGATGTAAAACATTGCTGTTCCTCTGTAATCCTACAGGTGGCGCACTCCGAGTGATTTACACAGCGTCACACCCGTGCGGTAGAAAGAAATTGTGTACCAAGCTGTGAGCTCGCGCACGCGGAAGGAGCGGCTAGCGTTTTCCTCCGAGTGTGTGACTCCGCCCCTAACAGTGCAGTAAGCGAGCAGTACGGCTGCTCAGTTAGACCCGAGCGTATTAGTTTCATTTAAATGTCATGTTTGTGTTTTCGTTCTTATTGTGTATCGTGTAAAGTCGATTAGCGTTAACATTCCATAGGATGTTCGGGTGGTGATAGTGTGTGAGTGAGAGTGTGTGAGTGAGAGTGTGTGAGTGAGAGTGTGTGAGTGAGAGTGTGTGAGTGAGAGTGTGTGTGAGTGAGTGTGTGTGTGAGTGAGTGTGTGTGTGAGTGAGTGTGTGTGTGAGTGAGTGTGTGTGTGAGTGAGTGTGTGTGTGAGTGAGTGTGTGTGAGTGAGTGTGTGTGAGTGAGTGTGAGTGAGTGTGTGTGAGTGAGTGTGTGTGAGTGAGTGTGTGTGAGTGAGTGTGTGTGAGTGAGAGTGTGTGAGTGAGAGTGTGTGAGTGAGAGTGTGTGAGTGAGAGTGTGTGAGAGTGTGTGTGAGTGAGAGTGTGTGTGAGTGAGAGTGTGTGAGTGAGAGTGTGTGAGTGAGTGAGTGAGTGTGAGTGAGTGAGTGAGTGTGAGTGAGTGAGTGAGAGTGTGTGTGTGAGTGAGTGAGAGTGTGTGTGTGAGTGAGTGAGAGTGTGTGTGTGAGTGAGTGAGAGTGTGTGTGAGAGTGAGTGAGAGTGTGTGTGAGAGTGAGTGCGAGTGTGTGTGAGAGTGAGTGCGAGTGTGTGTGAGAGTGCGAGTGTGTGTGAGAGTGCGAGTGTGTGTGAGAGTGCGAGTGTGTGTGAGAGTGCGAGTGTGTGTGAGAGTGCGAGTGTGTGTGAGAGTGCGAGTGTGTGTGAGAGTGCGAGTGTGTGTGAGAGTGCGAGTGAGAGTAAGTCATGGGTAAGAGCTCACTGTGGCGTCTCACTGAGGTGCTGAATCACATCAGGAACTCGGCCACACTCAGGACGGACCTCAGGTTCTGTCACAGTTCTGGTTTTGACTCGTTTGTGATTCTGCTTGTTAATTTAGCAAGAGGAAGCAGCGCTGCCAGGCTAGTGCACCGCGGCATTCTGGGAAATGAAACGGTATTATACGATACAGTCAGCGATACAAGAGTCAATGAGCAAGAGCAGGGCGGAGTCAGCAGCAGCGTGCAGGGGCGGAGCTATGTACATTTCTAGCTGTGTTGAAAATAAGAGTGGACTCGAGTATTTATATCTGATAATAACAGCAATGTCTCTCTGTCTCTCTCTGTCTGTCTTAACTGTCTCTCTCTGTCTGTCTCTCTCTGCCTGTCTGTCTGTCTGTGTCTCTCTCTCTCTTTGTCTGTCTGTCTGTCTGTGTGTCTCTCTCTCTCTGTCTGTCTGTGTCTCTCTCTGTCTCTCTCTCTCTGTCTGTCTGTGTCTCTCTCTGTCTCTCTGTCTGTCTGTGTCTCTCTCTCTCTTTGTCTGTCTGTGTCTCTCTCTGTCTTTCTCTCTCTCTCTGTGTCTCTCTCTGTCTGTCTCCTCCAGCTCGTCTTTAGCTGATGATTTCTGTGGTCTGGACGTCACAACCCAAATAAAGCCGTGTGTCGACCCCTCTCAGCTAGCGGTGAAGTTAGCGCCCTGTAACAAACGTAAGCAACTCCCACACACACACACACACACACACACACACACACACACACTGTTCCAGGTAAAGTTCAGTGCTCGAAAAAGTTTTAACTTAGTTTGTATAGATAATATAAACTAAGTTTTTTACACATGTATTTAGTACCAAAAATCTCAAGCTGAATATGTTACTGATGAATTTTTCGAAAATGTTAACTAGTGGATTTATTCAGTTTTAGTCTAAATTGTATAATTGTTATTTTAGGTGTAATTACATGGTATTGTCTTAATAAATGATGAAACTAAAACCTTTTTATGAAATGTTCTATTAAAGTCTCTTGAGAGTGTATGTAAAAAAAATTCATAATAAAATTCATGTAAAATTTACTTTAAATTTCTTTAACATCTGAAAACTTATTAAGTATTAATTACTCAACTTCTGAGAACGTCAGCAAAATGTGGTGGAGATTATCTGTGATTAAACTTCATGTAACCCTGTGTGTGTGTGTCTGCGTGTGTGTGTGTGTGTCTGCGTGTGTGTGTGTGTGTCTGCGTGTGTGTGTGTGTGTCTGCGTGTGTGTGTGTGTCTGCGTGTGTGTGTGTGTGTCTGCGTGTGTGTGTGTGTGTCTGCGTGTGTGTGTGTGTGTGTGTGTGTGTGTCTGCGTGTGTGTGTGTGCGTGTCTGCGTGTGTGTGTGTGTGTGTGTGTGTAGGGTTGGACTCTACAGGCAGTTCAGACAGCTATGAGGAGCTCGACACCACGAAGAGTGCAGACAGCGATCCTCTAGAGATGACAGATAAGGTGTGTGTGTGTGTGTGTGTGTGTGTGTGCGCGCTCGCGCTTGTCCTTTGTCCAATAGAAACTGAGTATATGGTTCTGATTGAGAGCCCGTTGTCCAACAGAGCATGTTCCTGCCGCTCCCTCGTGTCCGTCAGTCTCGTCACAGCAGCCTGTACAGCGACGACGAGCTCCTGGATGAAGAGGAGGATTCTGGGACGGAAAAGTGAGTCATTCTCTGACCTTTGACCTTGTAATTGAATCTGTTAACAGCACATCATGAAAACGGCGTTAATGTTATCGATTAGACAGATGTGTTATGAATTAGTTTATCATTTTCTTTCGTGTGATTTAAGGTCAGTCTGGGCCACGGGAGAGTCTCACATTATATTAGGCCAGGTGTGTGTGTGTGTGTGTGTGCGCGTGTTCGCGTGCGTGCGCGTGCGTGCGTGTGTGTGTGTGAGAGATGGGGACCCCTTAAACTACACCTATGCTAGAAAACCGTGTGGTCGAGATGTTTAGCATGTTAACTGTGTTAGCGTTCTCGGTTCACACAGAACCCCTGAACACACACTCATATGTTCACATCGGGAAGCATCACAGCGTCTAGAGTGTATCATCCATAGGGCCTGAGGTTGTAGATACACGTGTGCATGTAAACACGGTGATCTCGGTGAAGGAACCGCTCAGAGTTCTACCTGACCACGCCTTGAGCTTCAGAGAGTCTGAGGATCAGGTTCAAGTTCAGGTTCAGGTTCAGCTCTAGACGACTGTCAGTCTAATCTCATCAGTCATGTTAAAACACTCAGCTTGTTCTGTGTGTGTGTGTGTGTGTGTGTGTGTGTGTGACGTGTGTGTGACTCTCTCAGACGGCACTCGTGGTGCGATAATTACAGACAACTCTCCAGTAGCCAGAACAGCATCTACCTGCCCCCTACAGGACAGCTGTTAACCCCGCCTACCAGATGTGACTCCACCCCCCAACTCAGTCCGGTCATCAAGATGGGTTGGCTGGACAAGAACCCTCCTCAGGGGTAAACAAATCTTTTTTAACTCTTTACTGTGCAACAAGACTTAATTTGCAACATTTCACACACACACACACACACACACACACACACACACACACACACACACACACACAAACCCATACACCCACACAAACACATACACCCATAAACCCATACACGCTTACACTCGTGCGCGCACACACACACACGCACACAAACAGCAAGCTATTAAATTGAATAAGTTGTGTGTGTGTGTGTGTGTGTGTGTGAGAGATAGAGAGAGATACGCAGAGTTTTCAGTTCCACATGTGTCACAGTTCGTACTTTTCAATACTTTTTTTTTCAATAATTCTGAAAATAGATTAAATTTATAAAACTGCTTAACTTTATGACACAAAGCCACAGGCTGTCATTATGTTTCAGAGTGTGTGTGTGTGTGTGTGTGTGTGTTTTTGCTCTCACAACATCAGCTTCCTGTTTAATGTAAAGTTTAATATTGTTCAGGTTCCTGTTTATGTCCAACTGCAGTTCCACGAGCTTCCTGTAGGGGGACAAACAGCTCCACGAGCTCCAGGGTAGAACCTACAGTCATGTGTGGAGTCATGGCTCGATTTCTTGAAAAAAAAAAAAAAGACAAAAACCCTCCCCTCTGTAAACCAGCATCCCCCTTACCCCTCCCCCTTCAGATTATTCAGATTAATAATGCTGTGGACTGTGTAATATTTGTCATGAAATATTCAAAACTCTCTATGTACTGTATAATCATATATGGATTATAAATAACGGCGATTAGCCAATCAGAATTCAGTACAGTGAAACCTCGGATTACGAGTGACGTGGTTTGAGTGTTCTGCAAGACGAGCAACAATTTTTAATAATTTTTTACTTGAAAAACGAGCATTGTCTTAGTTTACAAGCACCCAGTATCCTGTTTCACACATGCGCTTCTTGTTTTGACACCGAGCGTCATGTCATCACAAGAAGAAGAAGAACAGAGAAGAGTTTGTGTGTTTGTTTGGCAACCTGAGAGAAGGGGAGCTGTAAAGCCGAGACTCATCGTCTCCCCTGCTGGGTCTTAGTGCTTGCAGTGTTTTTGAGTGTGCGTGTGTGTGTTTGTGTGTGTGTAAGGCAGAGAGTTTGTGTGTACAGTTGTACAGCTGATGTTGTACAGTTGTTTGGCAACCTGAGAGAAGGGGGCTGTAAACGCGAGCTAGCCCCCCTTCAGCACACAAACACACAAACTCCTCTCTGTCGCGATTGTTTTCAAAAGTGAGGAGCTGTTTAATTTGTTTTTTTTTTGTTGTTGTTGTTACTTTACAGCAGTGATCCTGTTAGTATGCGCTCACACGGGTGTGAATAGGGATGTTCCTTACTAATTTTTAAACGGTTTTAAAGCAGTCTATTCGTTAATGTGTGTGTGTGTGTGCATGCACATTTTACACACAAACACCCTGCGTGCACAAACGGAAACACTTATCTGTCTGGATATATTTTTACATTTTTTTAAAGGGCTCATACAGCACTACATGCACTTTTTTAAGCCGTTTGGACTGAACCGTGTGTTAGGAGAGTGTGTACACAACCACTCTACGATTATAAAGAGCCGCCAGTGGTTTTCTTTTCATTTATTACAATAATCAGGCCAATCGCAAATGCTTGTCGATGTGACGCCACACCACAAGAGGCCGCTCCTACACTAGTTGATTGACACTGGTGTTTTAGCAAAGACCCGCCCCGAGTGAGAAGAAGCTGTCGGCCATTGTTTTTCGCCGCTGGAGCAAAATGTTGCCTAAGCGAGTGTTGTGTACAGTTGTTGGGTGTAATAGCGAACACAGCAGTCGTCATTCACTACCTAGGGTTAGTGAAGTAGGGTACCTACCTAGGGTTAGGTATCTGAGCCACTGAGGACGCAGTGGCTGAATTTAGTTTTTAAAGCTAACGTCCCCGCTGATTTACCCAAATGCGTTCATGTTTGCGATAATCATTTTTCACCAGACTGCTTTATAAACGAGGGTCAATATAAAGCAGGTTTTACTAGGAAGCTGCTCCTAAAAAATGGATCTGTACTAACGCTTCGTGTTCCTGCTTCATCTTCACCAGGCTCGGTGAGTGTGATTTATTTTACTATGACTCTTTGCAGATCGCCTTTTCTAATAATCACGATGAATGCGGAGTGTAAGTTAACTTACACTCTCATAGAACATGGTTATGTCTTCTTCTCTATGTACATCCATCTCTATATAATCCCTAAACAATGTCTGTCGAAGATTAAGAAGTCATGTAAACACATCAGTAAACACATCGCGTCTGTATCTCTCTCGGTAAGTTTCTCCGCTTTTTGTTGTTGTTGCTCGCGGCAGCGTAACAGCCCGTTAATTCATGCCCATGCAGTGATGAGAAAGACAAATCGAGTCGATGCATGTCCATTCTTTTAATTTCTGCGTTGTCAGGCTATTTTACTGCGTTGTGGGCAATGCTTTGTGGGTAACGCAGTCCAAAGCATTGCCCGCACTGGACTACACTTCCGTGGCTATACCCCACGTGTGTTGTGAAGACACGCCCCACAGAACTGGGGGGGGCGGGCTCAGCAGAGGTCATGAGCATTTAAATTAGCATGTACTGAAACAGGTTGCTGAGAACAGAGCTAGTTTTTACCAGGTAAAAGTAGTGGTTTTTTTACACAATAATTTTTAATTTTTAATTAACGTATAATACAAACTTTTTATTAGGACCCTAAAGATCATATTAACATTTAATGAAAATTGGGATGTGTAGGACCTTTAAGGTAAAGTACAGGTTAATTTGTTTTATTTTTACTTTATATTTTGTTTTAATTATTTTTATGTATATATTTTTTTGGGCTGTAGAACGAATAATTTAAGTTTACATTATTTCCTATGGGAAAATTAAATTTGGTTTACGAGTGTTTTAAAATACGAGTCCGCTTCCGTAACGAATTAAGCTCGTAATTCGAGGTTCCACTGTATTGTCACGCGCTGCTCACAAGCTCATGCAACTCACTTTTCTCGCTGTTCACATGTTCAGCAAAGAGAAGAGTTCAAGCACAGCTTTTGACTTATTTCAAAAAGAAAAGAACTGAAGGTGTGATACACACACACACACACAAATCCTCTGAGTGGAGGCGTGACAAAAAACAAGAATTTAGTTTAATAGGAGTTTTAGGAATGACTGACAGCTTTGATGATTATAAGAGACGAGTTCTTTGCCCAATTTGTGTTTCATTCTCAATGTAAAGAAGAGGTTTAGTTTTTCAGCTATCAGGAAAGGATCAAATGATAGATGATTTCGTTTGATATTTCTCAGTCATTCAGTCCGGTTAGTTATAGTACCACCCCCCCCCCCCCCCCACCCCCCCAAAAAATACTTGACACCATCCTCCCTGAATTTAATTTACTTTTAAACAATTTGACCACAGTGCATAAGTATGTGGACAGTAAGACTGTGTGTGTGTGATGAATCGATCAGACATTACAATGCACGTTACACAGTTGGTGTGACACCTGAGTCATAGTCTTGAATAAAACCTGAAAGCAGACACATCAGTCACATCCTGATCCCCAACACTGCCTCCTGCTGTTCCTATACTTCTGGACCTGACTGTATTGAGCCACAGTAAGCTGGTGTTTGTTTTTGTTTCTTTTTGTTCAATATAAGTGTAATATGTAAAATTCCAGAACAGCGTCATTAATCTATCTGAAGCGTGAGCGGTCATAAACAGGAGTTCTAAAAGTCACACTGTGTGTGTGTGTGTGTGTGTGTGTGTGTGTGTGTGTGTGTGCATGCGTGCATTAGCTCGGTGGAACAAACACACGCTCACACTTTCCTTTAGTGGTGAAGGTGTGAAAAAGACGTGTGCAGAGACAGGGGACGTGTTGGTCAGTGAAACCACAGAGAGAGAGAGAGAGAGAGAGCGCCGCTCTGCTGTGTGTGTGTGTGTGTGTGTGTGTGTGTGTGTGTGTGTCATCGGTCAGAGGAAACACTGAGGCTCTACACTGTACTCCACTCTATACAGTGTTTCAGCTGGTGTTTATTAATAAAGACTACACAGACTTGAGTTCAGGACTTCCTCACTGCAGCAGAACCTCAGGATGTTTATTAGAGACGATTAAACCCTAAACCTCCATGTTTAATTAACATTAATCCAGGTGTGTGTGAGATGAGTGTAAAGTGTGTGTGTGTGTGTGTGAGAGAGATGAGTGTGTGTGTGTGTGTGTGTGTGTGTGTGAGAGAGATAAGTGTAAAGTGTGTGTGTGTGTGTGTGTGTGTGTGTGTGTGTGTGTGAGAGAGATGAGTGTAAAGTGTGTGTGTGTGTCTGTGTGTGAGAGAGATGAGTGTGTGTGTGTGTGTGTGTGTGTGTGTGAGAGAGAGAGATGAGTGTAAAGTGTGTGTGTGTGTGTGTGTGAGAGATGAGTGTAAAGTGTGTGTGTGAGAGAGATGAGTGTAAAGTGTGTGTGTGTGTGTGAGAGAGATGAGTGTGTGTGTGAGAGAGATGAGTGTGTGTGTGAGAGAGATGAGTGTGTGTGTGAGAGAGATGAGTGTGTGTGTGAGAGAGATGAGTGTGTGTGTGTGTGTGTGTGTGTGTGTGTGTGTGTGTGAGAGAGATGAGTGTGTGTGTGTGTGAGAGAGAGATGAGTGTGTGTGTGTGAGAGAGAGATGAGTGTGTGTGTGTGAGAGAGAGATGAGTGTAAAGTGTGTGTGTGTGTGTGTGTGTGTGTGTGTGTGTGTGTGTGTGTGAGATGAGTGTAAAGTTTAATTCAATTCAATTCAATTTTATTTGTATAGCGCTTTTAGCAATTTTCATTGCCGCAAAGCAGCTTCACACAATCAAAAGAATTATTATAAGTGTGTATGAGATGTGTGTGTGTGTGAATCAGAATGATCAGGTCGTCCCTGATGAACGAGCCGAGTGTGACGGTGCTGAGGGAAAAACTCCCTGAGATGGTAATAGGAAGAAACCTTGAGAGGAACCAGACTCAACAGGGAACCCATCCTCATTTGGGTGAAACAGAAAGCAGTAAATGATCTGCATTTATACAGTGTGTAGGGTGGGAGGCAGTTCAGCTATAATAGCTGATGTTAATTGATGTTAATATGGAGTCCAGGTAGTTATTGAAGACCCAGGTAGACTTGTAAGAAGTTCCAGTCATGAACTATCGAACTGTCAAGTCCCCAGAGAAACAGTTGCCAACACCAGTCAAGGCCAGAACCATCTTCTAGGTAGAGAGAATCATTCCCAGACACCAGACGCATCCCAGAGAGACACACGGGGCGTCCATGTGACGAGATCTTCAGCCAGAAGCGGGGCACCAGGATGGGTCAGACAGGTCCGGAGGGCAGAGGGAGTCTGGATCACTGGCAGCTCAGGAACGACATGTGTAGCTCGACAGAGAGAGAGAGAAAGAGTGAAAGGGGGAGACAGGAGGAGAGAGGAAAGAGAAAGAGACAGTAAGGCATTACAATAGTCCAACCTAGAGGTGATAAAAGCATGAACTAGTTTTTCTGCATTGTTTAGTGACAATAAATTTCTTATCCTGGCAATATTTCTGAGGTGAAAGAATGCTATCCTGGTAATATTATCTACATGAGCTTCAAATGAAAGGCTGGAATCTATAATCACACCAAGGTCTTTTACTGTTGCATTTGATGGAACAGAAAGGCCATCTAAAGTTACGGTGTGATCTAAAATTTTACTCCTAGCTGTATGCAGTCCTATGACTAGAACTTCTGTCTTATCCGGATTTAGCAGAAGAAAGTTAATTAGCATCCAATTTCTTATGTCCTGCACCAGAGGTGGGACAAAGTCATTGTTGGGCAAGTCACAAGTAAGTCTCAATTCATTGCCCTCAAGTCCCGAGTCAAGTCCCGAGTCAAGACAGGCAAGTCCAGAGTCAAGTCCCAAGTCAAAGCCAAAAAGTCTCAAGTCAAGTCCAAAGTCCTACGGTTTGACTTTCGAGTCTTTTCAAGTCTTTTTAGCAGAAAAATAAAATGTACACAGATTATGTATGGTTGTAAGATCTGTATTTATTAAACAAACCTTTTTTTTTTATAAAAGAACATTGCTCAGATACATAAAAATACAAATGTTAGTAAATGCTAGTAGCAATGTAAAATGGTAGCACATATTCTCAATAAAGTAGGCTACTTCATACAAACAATAACGTTGTTTTCTTCACATAACATTAAAAAACTTTGCTCCCTTCCTTGTGTGATACACTCACGTAGGCTACCTCATATAAACAATCCGGTGCTGTGTCGAAGTTGGTTCCCCCATCAGGATGCGTTTTTTTAGCCCCACCCCCATGAAAAGGGCACAGGGAACGCGCATTTAGGAGAAGGCTCACCCGCGAAGGGTTATGCGCGGACCACTGAGGTTCTACAGAGCGCGGTAAAGAATAAAAAGGACAGTTAGTGTTTTTTAATCCCTGACGAACTCTAGCCATCAGGATGTGTTTCCCTTGTTATCTTGGACATATTTAGAATGATGAACCTCGACTGAGTCACTTGTAGGCTGTAAACATGTCAGTGTTTTGTCTGATATTTCATATCAAATATGCCTTTTCAGCAAAACCATAATGCCAAAATAGAGACCCGTCAGATACAGTCTCAAGACATTAATAATAATAGTAATAATATTATTATTATTATTATTATTATTATTATTAATTTATATATAATAATAATAAATTATTATTATTATATTATAATTAAATATTATATATTATAATATTAATAATAATAAGTATTATAATTAAATATTATATAATAATAATAATATAATAATAATAATTATTATTATTATTATGCGAGATAATTAGCATTTTATCCGCGTGATGTCAATTCACTAGGTCACATTATTTGAATAAACCCAAACTGCATATGAAAGAAATCAGCACTCGTAGTGGTCCATTTCTTTGTATTAAATATATACTGTATTTAAAAGAAATCCCTTGATAAAATAGCATAAACAAATCATGGGTAGTGTATACCAGTGATTAAATATAAACAATACAACGCATATACTGACATGTTTACAGCCTACAAGTGACTCAGCCGAGGTTCATCATTTTAAATATGTCCAAGATAACAAGGGAAACACATCCTGATGGCTAGAGTTCGTCAGAGGATTAAAAAACGCTAAAAATTTCCTTTTTGGCCTTTACTGCGTTCCATAAAAGCTCAGTGGTCCGCGCATATAGACAATTTTTTTATAGTCAAACGAAACTACCTTCAGTATCATTTCGAGAACTGGCGCGTGCACGTTGTTGTCACATTGGACGCTGTCGATTCAAAAGAATCTACGGTACTTTGATTTGATGTCGTGCCGAATGCGCGCATGCGCTCTGTCACACACACGCGCACAGACACATAAACAGAGATAGAGCGGTCCGTGTTAACATACTTTTTATCTTTGGGCTTTTTATGGGAAGTAGCAAGTCTTTACAAGTCAATAGGCGCAAGTCCAAGTGAAAGTCCGAGTTATTTATGTTAAAGTCCAAGTCGAGTTGCAAGTCTTTTTATATTTTGTCAAGTTGAGTCTAAAGTCATCAAATTCATGACTCGAGTCTGACTCGAGTCCAAGTCACATGACTCGAGTCCACACCTCTGTCCTGCACACATTGCTCAACTTTAGTAAGCTGTTTTTTCATATAACTGTGTATCGTCAGCATAACAATGAAAACTAATACCATGCTTACGGATTATGTTGCCCAGAGGAAGCATGTAAAGGGAAAAAAGCAGTGGACCTAAAACTGAACCCTGTGGAACACCAAACTCCACTAGAGAACATGCAGAATAATCACCATTTAAGTCTACATACTGATAACGATGGGTCAGATAGGATCTGAGCCAGGAGAGGGCTGTACCCTTAATTCCTACTACATTTTCTAATCTGTGAAGAAGAATAGCGTGATCAACAGTGTCAAAAGCTGCACTGAGGTCAAGTAATACAAGCATAGTTACACAACCCTGATCAGAGGCCAATAGAATGTCATTTACTACTTTAACGAGCGCTGTCTCTGTACTGTGATGAGGCCTAAATCCTGACTGATACAGTTCATGTATGCCATTTCTATCAATATATATGCGCATAGCTGCTCCACTACTATCTTTTCCAGGATCTTAGAGATAAAGGGGAGGTTTGATATTGGTCTGTAACTGGACAGCTGACAGGGGTCGAGGTCAGGTTTCTTAATTGTTGGGTTAACAACTGCTAGTTCAAAAGATTTTGACACATAACCAATGCTGAGTGAAGAATTAATTATTCTCAACAGGGGTTCTATTATTGCTGGTACTATCTGTTTAAGAAAATGTGTCGGTACAGGATCTAATATACAGGTTGATGAATTTGCAGAAGAGATGAGTGAAATTAGTTCATTCTCTTCAAGGGGAGTAAAGTATTCTAGGTTCTGGTCTGACATGGCTAGATTAACATCTGCATCAATTACATTGTTCGGTTTCAAAACCTCAATTTTATGCCTAATATTTACAATTTTATTATTAAAAAAGTTCATGAAGTCCTCACTATTGCATGATGTTGTTGTGTAAAGTGTGTGTGTGAGATGAGTGTAAAGTGTGTGTGAGATGAGTGTAAAGTGTGTGTGAGATGAGTGTAAAGTGTGTGTGAGATGAGTGTAAAGTGTGTGTGTGTGTGTGTGTGTGTGTGTGTGTGTGTGTGTGTGTGTGTGTGTGTGTGAGATGAGTGTAAAGTGTGTGTGTGAGATGAGTGTAAAGTGTGTGTGTAAGATGAGTGCAAAGTGTGTGTGTGAGATGAGTGCAAAGTGTGTGTGTGAGATGAGTGTAAAGTGTGTGTGTGAGATGAGTGTAAAGTGTGTGAGTGAGATGAGTGTAAAGTGTGTGAGTGAGATGAGTGTAAAGTGTGTGTGTGTGTGTGTGTGTGTGTAATGAGTGTAAAGTGTGTGAGTGTGTGTGTGAGATGAGTGTAAAGTGTGTGAGTGTGTGTGTGAGATGAGTGTAAAGTGTGTGAGTGTGTGTGTGATGAGTGTAAAGTGTGTGAGTGTGTGTGTGAGTGTGTGTGTGAGTGTGTGTGTGAGTGTGTGTGTGAGTGTGTGTGTAATGAGTGTAAAGTGTGTGAGATGAGTGTAAAGTGTGTGAGTGTGTGTGTAATGAGTGTAAAGTGTGTGAGATGAGTGTAAAGTGTGTGAGTGTGTGTGTGATGAGTGTAAAATGTGTGTGTGTGTGTGTAATGAGTGTAAAGTGTGTGAGTGTGTGTGTGATGAGTGTAAAGTGTGTGAGTGTGTGTGTAATGAGTGTAAAGTGTGTGTGTGTGTGTGTAATGAGTGTAAAGTGTGTGAGTGTGTGTGTAATGAGTGTAAAGTGTGTGAGTGTGTGTGTAATGAGTGTAAAGTGTGTGAGTGTGTGTGTAATGAGTGTAAAGTGTGTGAGTGTGTGTGTAATGAGTGTAAAGTGTGTGAGTGTGTGTGTAATGAGTGTAAAGTGTGTGTGTGTGTGAGATGAGTGTAAAGTGTGTGTGTGTGTGAGATGAGTGTAAAGTGTGTAAGTGTGTGTGAGATGAGTGTAAAGTGTGTGAGTGTGTGTGTGATGAGTGTAAAGTGTGTGTGAGATGAGTGTAAAGTGTGTGTGTGTGTGTGTGTGTAATGAGTGTAAAATGTGTGTGAGTGTGTGTAATGAGTGTAAAGTGTGTGTGTGAGTGTGTGTGTGATGAGTGTAAAGTGTGTGTGTGTGTGTGTAATGAGTGTAAAGTGTGTGAGTGTGTGTGTGAGATGAGTGTAAAGTGTGTGTGTGAGTGTGTGTGTGAGATGAGTGTAAAGTGTGTGAGTGTGTGTGTGATGAGTGTAAAGTGTGTGAGTGTGTGTGTGAGATGAGTGTAAAGTGTGTAAGTGTGTGTGAGATGAGTGTAAAGTGTGTGAGTGTGTGTGTGAGATGAGTGTAAAGTGTGTGAGTGTGTGTGTGAGATGAGTGTAAAGTGTGTGAGTGTGTGTGAGATGAGTGTAAAGTGTGTGAGTGTGTGTGTGAGATGAGTGTAAAGTGTGTGAGTGTGTGTGTGAGATGAGTGTAAAGTGTGTGAGTGTGTGTGTGAGATGAGTGTAAAGTGTGTGAGTGTGTGTGTGAGATGAGTGTAAAGTGTGTGAGTGTGTGTGTAATGAGTGTAAAGTGTGTGAGTGTGTGTGTGATGAGTGTAAAATGTGTGAGTGTGTGTGAGATGAGTGTAAAATGTGTGTGAGTGTGTGTGAGATGAGTGTAAAGTGTGTGAGTGTGTGTGAGATAAGTGTAAAGTGTGTGTGTGATGAGTGTAAAGTGTGTGTGTGTGAGATGAGTGTAAAGTGTGTGAGTGTGTGTGAGATGAGTGTAAAGTGTGTGAGTGTGTGTGAGATGAGTGTAAAGTGTGTGAGTGTGTGTGTGATGAGTGTAAAGTGTGTGTGTGATGAGTGTAAAGTGTGTGTGTGATGAGTGTAAAGTGTGTGTGAGATGAGTGTAAAGTGTGTGTGTGTGTGTGTGTGAGATGAGTGTAAAATGTGTGTGTGTAATGAGTGTAAAATGTGTGTGAGTGTGTGTGTGATGAGTGTAAAATGTGTGTGAGTGTGTGTGAGATGAGTGTAAAATGTGTGTGAGTGTGTGTGAGATGAGTGTAAAGTGTGTGAGTGTGTGTGTGAGATGAGTGTAAAGTGTGTGTGTGTGTGTGAGATGAGTGTAAAGTGTGTGAGTGTGTGTGTGATGAGTGTAAAATGTGTGTGTGTGTGAGATGAGTGTAAAGTGTGTGAGTGTGTGTGTGATGAGTGTAAAGTGTGTGAGTGTGTGTGTGAGATGAGTGTAAAGTGTGTAAGTGTGTGTGAGATGAGTGTAAAGTGTGTGAGTGTGTGTGTGAGATGAGTGTAAAGTGTGTGAGTGTGTGTGAGATGAGTGTAAAGTGTGTGAGTGTGTGTGTGAGATGAGTGTAAAGTGTGTGAGTGTGTGTGTGAGATGAGTGTAAAGTGTGTGAGTGTGTGTGTGAGATGAGTGTAAAGTGTGTGAGTGTGTGTGTGAGATGAGTGTAAAGTGTGTGAGTGTGTGTGTAATGAGTGTAAAGTGTGTGAGTGTGTGTGTGAGATGAGTGTAAAGTGTGTGAGTGTGTGTGTAATGAGTGTAAAGTGTGTGTGTGTGTGATGAGTGTAAAGTGTGTGTGTGTGTGTGTGAGATGAGTGTAAAGTGTGTAAGTGTGTGTGAGATGAGTGTAACGTGTGTGAGTGTGTGTGTGATGAGTGTAAAGTGTGTGAGATGAGTGTAAAGTGTGTAAGTGTGTGTGTGATGAGTGTAAAATGTGTGTGTGTGTGTGTGTAATGAGTGTAAAGTGTGTGAGTGTGTGTGTGAGATGAGTGTAAAGTGTGTGTGTGAGTGTGTGTGTGAGATGAGTGTAAAGTGTGTGAGTGTGTGTGTGATGAGTGTAAAGTGTGTGAGTGTGTGTGTGAGATGAGTGTAAAGTGTGTAAGTGTGTGTGAGATGAGTGTAAAGTGTGTGAGTGTGTGTGTGAGATGAGTGTAAAGTGTGTGAGTGTGTGTGTGAGATGAGTGTAAAGTGTGTGAGTGTGTGTGAGATGAGTGTAAAGTGTGTGAGTGTGTGTGTGAGATGAGTGTAAAGTGTGTGAGTGTGTGTGTGAGATGAGTGTAAAGTGTGTGAGTGTGTGTGTGAGATGAGTGTAAAGTGTGTGAGTGTGTGTGTGAGATGAGTGTAAAGTGTGTGAGTGTGTGTGTGAGATGAGTGTAAAGTGTGTGAGTGTGTGTGTGAGATGAGTGTAAAGTGTGTGAGTGTGTGTGTAATGAGTGTAAAGTGTGTGAGTGTGTGTGTGTGATGAGTGTAAAGTGTGTGAGTGTGTGTGTGAGATGAGTGTAAAGTGTGTAAGTGTGTGTGAGATGAGTGTAACGTGTGTGAGTGTGTGTGTGATGAGTGTAAAGTGTGTGAGATGAGTGTAAAGTGTGTAAGTGTGTGTGTGATGAGTGTAAAATGTGTGTGTGTGTGTGTGTAATGAGTGTAAAGTGTGTGAGTGTGTGTGTGAGATGAGTGTAAAGTGTGTGTGTGAGTGTGTGTGTGAGATGAGTGTAAAGTGTGTGAGTGTGTGTGAGATGAGTTTAAAGTGTGTAAGTGTGTGTGTGTGATGAGTGTAAAATGTGTGTGTGTGTGTGTAATGAGTGTAAAATGTGTGTGTGTGTGTGTGTGTGTGTGTGTGTGTGTGTGATGAGTGTAAAGTGTGTGTGTGTGTGTGTGTGAGATAAGTGTAAAGTGTGTGAGTGTGTGTGTGAGATGAGTGTAAAGTGTGTGAGTGTGTGTGTAATGAGTGTAAAGTGTGTGTGAGATGAGTGTAAAATGTGTGTGTGTGTGTGTGTGTGTGTGTGTGTGTGTGGGAGATGAGTGTAAAGTGTGTGAGTGTGTGTGTGTGATGAGTGTAAAATGTGTGTGTGTGTGTGTGTAAAATGTGTGTGAGTGTGTGTGAGATGAGTGTAAAGTGTGTGCGTGTGTGCGTGTGTGCGTGTGATGAGTGTAAAGTGTGTGTGCGTGTGTGTGTGAGATGAGTGTAAAGTGTGTGAGTGTGTGTGTGAGATGAGTGTAAAGTGTGTGTGTGTGTGTAATGAGTGTAAAGTGTGTGTGAGATGAGTGTAAAGTGTGTGTGTGTGTGTGTGTGATGAGTGTAAAATGTGTGTGTGTGTGTAATGAGTGTAAAATGTGTGTGAGTGTGTGTGAGATGAGTGTAAAATGTGTGTGTGTGTGTGAGATGAGTGTAAAGTGTGTAAGTGTGTGTGAGATGAGTGTAAAGTGTGTGAGTGTGTGTGTGATGAGTGTAAAATGTGTGTGTGTGTGTGTGTGTGTGTGTGTGTGTGTGTGTGGGAGATGAGTGTAAAGTGTGTGAGTGTGTGTGTGATGAGTGTAAAGTGTGTGAGTGTGTGTGTGAGATGAGTGTAAAGTGTGTAAGTGTGTGTGAGATGAGTGTAAAGTGTGTGTGTATGTGTGTGTGAGATGAGTGTAAAGTGTGTGAGTGTGTGTGTAATGAGTGTAAAGTGTGTGAGTGTGTGTGTGAGATGAGTGTAAAGTGTGTGAGTGTGTGTGTAATGAGTGTAAAGTGTGTGAGTGTGTGTGTAATGAGTGTAAAGTGTGTGAGTGTGTGTGTAATGAGTGTAAAGTGTGTGTGTGTGTGAGATGAGTGTAAAGTGTGTAAGTGTGTGTGAGATGAGTGTAAAGTGTGTAAGTGTGTGTGTGAGATGAGTGTAAAGTGTGTGAGTGTGTGTGTGAGATGAGTGTAAAGTGTGTGTGAGTGTGTGTGAGATGAGTGTAAAGTGTGTGAGTGTGTGTGTGAGATGAGTGTAAAGTGTGAGTGTGTGTGTGAGATAAGTGTAAAGTGTGTGTGAGATAAGTGTAAAGTGTGTGTGTGATGAGTGTAAAGTGTGTGTGTGTGAGATGAGTGTAAAGTGTGTGTGTAATGAGTGTAAAGTGTGTGAGTGTGTGTGTAATGAGTGTAAAGTGTGTGTGTGTGTGTGAGATGAGTGTAAAGTGTGTGAGTGTGTGTGAGATGAGTGTAAAGTGTGTGAGTGTGTGTGTGATGAGTGTAAAGTGTGTGTGTGATGAGTGTAAAGTGTGTGTGTGATGAGTGTAAAGTGTGTGTGTGATGAGTGTAAAGTGTGTGTGAGATGAGTGTAAAGTGTGTGTGTGTGTGAGATTAGTGTAAAATGTGTGTGTGTGTGTGTGTAATGAGTGTAAAATGTGTGTGAGTGTGTGTGTGATGAGTGTAAAATGTGTGTGAGTGTGTGTGAGATGAGTGTAAAATGTGTGTGAGTGTGTGTGAGATGAATGTAAAGTGTGTGAGTGTGTGTGTGAGATGAGTGTAAAGTGTGTGAGTGTGTGTGAGATGAGTGTAAAGTGTGTGAGTGTGTGTGTGATGAGTGTAAAGTGTGTGAGTGTGTGTGTGATGAGTGTAAAGTGTGTGAGTGTGTGTGTAATGAGTGTAAAGTGTGTGAGTGTGTGTGTAATGAGTGTAAAGTGTGTGTGTGTGTGTGAGATGAGTGTAAAGTGTGTGAGTGTGTGTGAGATGAGTGTAAAGTGTGTGAGTGTGTGTGTGATGAGTGTAAAGTGTGTGTGTGATGAGTGTAAAGTGTGTGTGTGATGAGTGTAAAGTGTGTGTGTGATGAGTGTAAAGTGTGTGTGAGATGAGTGTAAAGTGTGTGTGTGTGTGAGATGAGTGTAAAATGTGTGTGTGTGTGTGTGTGTGTAATGAGTGTAAAATGTGTGTGAGTGTGTGTGTGATGAGTGTAAAATGTGTGTGAGTGTGTGTGAGATGAGTGTAAAATGTGTGTGAGTGTGTGTGAGATGAATGTAAAGTGTGTGAGTGTGTGTGTGAGATGAGTGTAAAGTGTGTGAGTGTGTGTGAGATGAGTGTAAAGTGTGTGAGTGTGTGTGTGATGAGTGTAAAGTGTGTGAGTGTGTGTGTGATGAGTGTAAAGTGTGTGAGTGTGTGTGTGTGATGAGTGTAAAGTGTGTGAGTGTGTGTGAGATGAGTGTAAAGTGTGTGAGTGTGTGTGTGAGATGAGTGTAAAGTGTGTAAGTGTGTGTGAGATGAGTGTAAAGTGTGTGATGAGTGTAAAGTGTGTGAGTGTGTGTGTGTGATGAGTGTAAAGTGTGTGAGTGTGTGTGAGATGAGTGTAAAGTGTGTGAGTGTGTGTGTGAGATGAGTGTAAAGTGTGTGAGTGTGTGTGTGAGATGAGTGTAAAGTGTGTGTGTGTGTGTAATGAGTGTAAAGTGTGTGAGTGTGTGTGTGTGATGAGTGTAAAGTGTGTGAGTGTGTGTGTAATGAGTGTAAAGTGTGTGAGTGTGTGTGTGTGATGAGTGTAAAGTGTGTGAGTGTGTGTGTGAGATGAGTGTAAAGTGTGTAAGTGTGTGTGAGATGAGTGTAACGTGTGTGAGTGTGTGTGTGATGAGTGTAAAGTGTGTGTGATGAGTGTAAAGTGTGTAAGTGTGTGTGTGATGAGTGTAAAATGTGTGTGTGTGTGTGTGTGTAATGAGTGTAAAGTGTGTGAGTGTGTGTGTGAGATGAGTGTAAAGTGTGTGTGTGAGTGTGTGTGTGAGATGAGTGTAAAGTGTGTGAGTGTGTGTGAGATGAGTTTAAAGTGTGTAAGTGTGTGTGTGTGATGAGTGTAAAATGTGTGTGTGTGTGTGTGTAATGAGTGTAAAATGTGTGTGAGTGTGTGTGAGATGAGTGTAAAATGTGTGTGTGTGTGTGTGTGTGTGATGAGTGTAAAATGTGTGTGTGTGTGTGTGTGTGAGATGAGTGTAAAGTGTGTGAGTGTGTGTGTGAGATGAGTGTAAAGTGTGTGAGTGTGTGTGTAATGAGTGTAAAGTGTGTGTGAGATGAGTGTAAAGTGTGTGTGTGTGTGTGTGTGTGATGAGTGTAAAATGTGTGTGTGTGTGTGTGTGTAATGAGTGTAAAATGTGTGTGTGTGTGTGTGTGTGTGTGTAATGAGTGTAAAATGTGTGTGAGTGTGTGTGAGATGAGTGTAAAATGTGTGTGTGTGTGTGAGATGAGTGTAAAGTGTGTAAGTGTGTGTGAGATGAGTGTAAAGTGTGTGAGTGTGTGTGTGATGAGTGTAAAAACGAGTAGGCAGGATAATCACGCTTTTAGTCTAAGGAATCTCACAGATGGGGAGTAAGGGAAAGACACAATCTAACTTGCGTCCTATAAATACACACTCGATCAGGAGTTGAAACCAAAAAGGTGAGTACTCACAGTTAGAAGCAGGAATCAGACGTGGCATCGGCAAAACTCAATGACTGAGCGAGGTGCTATGGTTTGTTTACCTCTTTTATACTTCCTGGTTTGCGACCGCTTAACTTCTGGGTCCTAGTGCCGGTCGCGTTCCGAGTGTGCATGACAGTACCCCCCTGTCCAGGACCGGCTCCAGACGGTCCTGAGGTGGAGGATACCCTGTGACGGTAGTCCCGGATGAGCTCAGGATCGAGGATGAACCGTGCTGGGACCCAAGATCGCTCCTCGGGGCCGTAGCCTACCCAATCGACCAGGTACTGGGTGCCCCTGCCCCGAGGTCGCGAATCGAGGATTCGTCGCACGGTGTAAGCGGGACCGCCGTCAATGATTCGGGGAGGAGGAGCAGGGGGGGTGGGTGGAACCAGGGGTGAAGTGATGAAGGGTTTTAGCTGTGATGTATGGAAGACTGGGTGGATCCGGAGCGCCGCAGGCAGCTGGAGCCGGTAGGTGACAGGGTTAATCCGTAACGTGATGCGGTATGGTCCGATGAACCTTGGTGATAGTTTTCTTGATTCGGTGTGCAGATGGAGGTTTTTAGTTGATAGCCATACCTTGTCACCTACGTGGTACAACCGTCCCGGTGGGTGTCGGCGGCGATGCTGGGCGACGTAGCTGGTGTTGGCTCGCTGGATGGCGCGATTCGCTTGATTCCATATCTGCCGACACCTACGGACCAACTGTTGGGCCGATGGTACGTCAACCTCCGGTTCTTGATGGTCGAACATGGGAGGATGGAAACCATGGCACACCTCAAATGGGCTTAGGTTGGTGGCTGAGGAGACGTGTAGGTTGTGGGACAGTTCGGCCCATTTGAGGTAGCGGGCCCAGGAGCGCTGGCGATCGGACACGAAACATCTCAGGTAGCGCTCCAGTTGTTGGTTGGTCCGTTCCGTCTGACCATTAGTCTGGGGATGGTAACCGGACGACAGACTACAGGTGGAATTGATCAGACGGCAGAAGGCCTTCCAGAACCGGGCTGTGAACTGGGGCCCTCTGTCCGAGACGATGTCCTTTGGGAACCCATGCAGTCGGACTACGTGTTCCAAAATCAATTCTGCGGTGTCTTTAGCTGATGGGAGTCCGGCTAGGGCCACCAGGTGCACGGCCTTGGAGAACCGATCAACGATGGTTAAAATGGTGTCCTTACCCTCTGAAACCGGCAGGCCCGTGATGAAATCCAGGGCGATGTGCGTCCAGGGCCGTCGAGGAACTGGGAGTGGTTGGAGTTCTCCTGGAGTTGGTTGGTTTGTGTCTTTTGCCCTGGCGCACACCGGGCACGCCTGAACGAACTCGCGGACGTCTCTCCTCAAGGAGGGCCACCAGAACGCTCGTTGGATAAATGATAAGGTTCGTCGCGCCCCAGAATGTCCGGCGATGGTGGACGAATGCCCCCATTGGAGAACCTCCGCTCGCAGCTGTTGGGGTACGTAGAGTCGTCCAGGCGGCACACCTGCCGGTTCGGTCTCCGCCGCCTGTGCCTGGCGGACCCTGGTCTCCAAATCCCAGTGGAGGGGTGCGAGGATTCGGGATGGGTGGATGACAGGCACGGGTTCCGTCCGGGGGAGGTCGTCCTCATACTGGCGTGATAGGGCGTCGGCTTTGGTGTTCTTCGACCCCGGACGGTAAGAAAGATGGAAATTATATTGTTCGAAAAATAGTGCCCACCGTGCCTGTCGTGGATTGAGCTGCTTAAGGTTCTTGATGGTGATCAGGTTTTGGTGATCGGTCCAGACGATGAATGGCTCACTGGCGCCCTGGAGCCAGTGACGCCATTCCTCCAAAGCCCACTTTATGCCCAACAGCTCGCGGTCCCCTACCCCGTATCGCTGCTGAGTGGGGTCAAATTTTTTGGAGAAGAAACTGCAAGGGTGCAGTTTCTGGTCTGGACCTCGCTGGGAGAGAACCGCGCCGGCGCCCACATCCGACGCGTCCACCTCCACAACGAAGGGTTTATTGGCATCCGGATGAAGAAGAATCGGGGCGGTGGTGAAGCGATGGCAGAGTTCCTTGAAGGCTGAGATGGCGGTGGGATTGAGCTGAAATGGGTGAGGTGAGGGCCTGGTCAATGTGGTCAATGGTGCTGCAACTGTACTGTAGCCCCGGATAAAGCGACGATAGAAGTTCGCAAACCCGAGAAACCGCTGAAGCTGTTTGAGTGTCCTGGGTAAGGGCCAGTGACGTACAGCTTCTAGCTTCTGCGGGTCCATGGCCACACCCTGGGGCGAGATGACAAAACCCAGGAACGTGGTGGAGTGCTGGTGAAAAGCACATTTTTCCAGCTTGCAGTACAGTTGGTGAGCGAGCAATCTCTTTAAAACAGCACGTACGTGTTGGATATGTTCTTCCAGGTGGCGGGAGTAGATGAGGATGTCGTCCAGGTAGACGAACACCCATCGGCCCAGCATGTCTCGGAGGACGTCATTTATGAATTGTTGGAAGGCCGAGGGTGCGTTGCAGAGTCCAAATGGTATGACCAGGCTCTCATAATGTCCGGTGGGTGTGATGAATGCCGTCTTCCACTCATCACCCTCTCTGATGCGCACCAAGTTGTAGGCGCTCCGGAGGTCCAACTTGGTGAATATGGTGGCACCAGAAAGGGCGTCCAGGGCTGAGTTGGTGAGTGGTAGTGGATGTCTGTTCTTAATGGTGATGTTGTTTAGCCCCCGATAGTCGACACATGGGCGAAGTTCGCCCCCTTTCTTCTTGACGAAGAAGAACCCCGCGGCGGCAGGCGAGGTGGATGGCCGGATGGTTCCCTGATGGAGGGCGTTGGTGACGTATTCCTCCATCGCCTGCGTCTCCGAGGTGGATAGCGAATAGAGATGGCCGCGGGGAGGGACGGAGCCCGGCTGAAGTTCTATCGCCAGGTCGTAAGGGCGATGAGGCGGGAGATGGGTGGCGCGTTTCTTACAAAAAACTTCAGCCAGGTCTCGATAGGCGATAGGGATGGCGTTGGTGTCGACGTCGGGGGCCTCGGACTCCCTGGAACACGTCCCAGTCCGTGCCTGTAGGCAGAGTTCGGTGCAGGTCGGCCCCCACTGGAGAATCCGGTTCCGGGTCCACGAAATGATCGGGTCATGCTGTAACAGCCAGGGATAGCCGAGGATGATGGGCGGTGATGAGATGGTGGTAAGGTGAAATTGGATCTGCTCCTGGTGTTGGTCTATGGCGAGCGTGATGGGTTGGGTCTGATGGGTGATAGGGCTGGATGATAAGGGCCGACCGTCGACCGAAGTGATGTTTACCGGCTGGGATAACGCCTCAGTCCTCACCCCCAAATCTTTGGCATAATTAGAGTCAATGAAGTTACCCGCGGCACCGGAGTCGATGAACGCGGCGCTTCGAACTCGTTTGTGGCCAATTTGGAGGTTTACCTGAACCGTGAAACGTGAGATGGTGGCGTCGATTGTGGAGGAGAGGTGGAGGGAGCCCGGTGAGTCTCTCCTTCCACTCACCGGGGCTGCGCGTTTCCCGGGCGAATTGGACAAGTAGCTCGGTGGTGCGCCGCCGACCCACAGTAGGCACACAGCCCCTCTCGATACCGTCGTTCGCGTTCCGCCACGGTCAGGGAGGCGCGTCCTAATTGCATGGGTTCCCCGGCTCCGGTGTCAACCACGGCAGGAGGTGGAGATCCGACAGGTCCAGTAGTGGAGGTGGTGAAAGCAGTAGGTGGTCGTGGCGTGGTGTAGGAGAAGGTGGGTGCAGGCGGCAGGGTCCTAGGGGCTGGCTTCGGGCGAGAGAGGATGCGTTGATCGATACGGAGGGAGAGCTGGATCATCCCCTCCAGGGTAGCAGGAAGCTCTCGCCCGGCGAGCTCGTCTTTGATACGTGGAGCCAGTCCCTCGTAGAAGGATGTCCGGAGCGCGGCATCTCCCCAGTCGGTCTGCACAGCGAGGGTCCGGAACTCAGCAGCGTACCGGCTCACGGACGATCCTCCCTGCCGCAGATGGTAGAGCTTGGTGTCGGTCTCCACCTCGCCCGCTGGGTGTTCGAAGGTGAGTCTGAGTTGGCGGGTGAACTCGTTATATGAGTGCGCGGTGTCTGAATCCGCCCGGAGAACTGCCGTGGCCCACTCAGCTGCCTGCCCGGATAGCAACGAGACCAGAAGCGCGATGCGTAGCCGATCGGTGGAGTACCTGGTGGCATTGAACTCAAACACCAAATCAAGCGCTGTTAGAAACACATTACACTTCCCGTCCGTGCCGTCCCATTTATCCGGAAGTGCCAAAAATACATCAGAAGGAGGGGGTTGGTGCGGCGCCGCGGCCGCCGCGACGGGAGACCGGCTAGCCGCGCTATCCACAGCCGCCCGGAGATCCGCGTTCTCCCGCCGGAGCTCCGCGACCTCGCGGCGCAAGGCCGCGACGTCTTGGAGGTCCCGGCGCAGATTAGCGATCTCCCCGGTTAGCGTGTTGATGAGCTTGGCATGCCGATCAACCACATCGCAGAGGTGCGCGTAATCCGCTGGGTTCACCGCGGAAGGCTCAGTCATTCTGTCAAGAACTAACCTGAGATGACCAGAAGACGTAGCTTTAGCGGTTAGCCCTTTGTAGCGTGAATGGTAAACCCAAACGCGGATGAAACACGAGTAGGCAGGATAATCACGCTTTTAGTCTAAGGACTCTCACAGATGGGGAGTAAGGGAAAGACACAATCTAACCCGCGTCCTATAAATACACACTCGATCAGGAATTGAAACCAAAAAGGTGAGTACTCACAGTTAGAAGCAGGAATCAGACGTGGCATCGGCAAAACTCAATGACTGAGCGAGGTGCTATGGTTTGTTTACCTCTTTTATACTTCCTGGTTTGCGACCGCTTAACTTCCGGGTCCTAGTGCCGGTCGCGTTCCGAGTGTGCATGACAGAGTGTGTGTGTGATGAGTGTAAAGTGTGTGTGTGTGTGTGTGAGATGAGTGTAAAGTGTGTGTGTGTGTGTGTGTGTGAGATGAGTGTAAAGTGTGTGAGTGTGTGTGTAATGAGTGTAAAGTGTGTGAGTGTGTGTGTGAGATGAGTGTAAAGTGTGTGAGTGTGTGTGTAATGAGTGTAAAGTGTGTGTGTGTGTGAGATGAGTGTAAAGTGTGTGAGTGTGTAAAGTGTGTAAAGTCATAAAGCTTTTGACTTTAATGTAGGTGCATTGTTATTCACAAGTTCTGACGCGTGTCTTTAGTTACACAGTGTCACTGACGACATCAGACGTTTCGTTGATTTCTTTGTCTCTTGTTTATTTTCAACATCAAAAACAACGGTTGTTACAGTTTCTTGCATAAATCCACTGTAGTCACGACAAGTCGCTTGCTGTGTTCTGTACAGTAGCTTCGATAGATTACAGTTACAACAACTTATTTTACTGTATTCCTTTTAGCTTACTGTCTCACGTTATCACTTCTCATAACTGACACCTGTGTAATGAGTGTAAAGTGTGTAATGAGTGTAAAGTGTGTGTAATGAGTGTAAAGTGTGTGAGTGTGTGTGTAATGAGTGTAAAGTGTGTGTGTGTGTGAGATGAGTGTAAAGTGTGTAAGTGTGTGTGAGATGAGTGTAAAGTGTGTGAGTGTGTGTGAGATGAGTGTAAAGTGTGTGAGTGTGTGTGTAATGAGTGTAAAGTGAGTGTGTGTGTAATGAGTGTAAAGTGTGTGTGTGTGTGTGTGATGAGTGTAAAATGTGTGTGTGTGTGTGTGTGTGTGTGTGTGTAATGAGTGTAAAATGTGTGTGAGTGTGTGTGAGATGAGTGTAAAATGTGTGTGAGTGTGTGTGAGATGAGTGTAAAATGTGTGTGAGTGTGTGTGATGAGTGTAAAGTGTGTGAGTGTGTGTGTGAGATGAGTGTAAAGTGTGTAAGTGTGTGTGAGATAAGTGTAAAGTGTGTGAGTGTGTGTGTGATGAGTGTAAAATGTGTGTGTGTGTGTGTGTGTGAGATGAGTGTAAAGTGTGTGAGTGTGTGTGTGATGAGTGTAAAGTGTGTGAGTGTGTGTGTGAGATGAGTGTAAAGTGTGTGTGAGTGTGTGTGAGATGAGTGTAAAGTGTGTGTGTGTGTGTGTGAGATGAGTGTAAAGTGTGTGTGTGTGTGTGTAATGAGTGTAAAGTGTGTGTGTGTGTGTGTGAGATGAGTGTAAAGTGTGTGAGTGTGTGTGTAATGAGTGTAAAGTGTGTGTGTGTGTGAGATGAGTGTAAAGTGTGTAAGTGTGTGTGAGATGAGTGTAAAGTGTGTGAGTGTGTGTGTAATGAGTGTAAAGTGTGTGTAAGATGAGTGTAAAGTGTGTGTGTGTGTAATGAGTGTAAAGTGTGTGTGTGTGTGAGATGAGTGTAAAGTGTGTGAGTGTGTGTGTGATGAGTGTAAAATGTGTGTGTGTGTGTGTGTGTGAGATGAGTGTAAAGTGTGTGTGCGTGTGATGAGT
>NC_071110.1:33690000-33697500 GCF_024256425.1 Clarias gariepinus | reverse complement strand
CACCTACACACACACACACACACACCTACACACACACACACACCTACACACACACACACACACCTACACACACACACACACACACACACACACACACCTACACACACACACCTACACACACACACACACACACCTACACACACACACACACACACCTACACACACACACACACACACCTACACACACACACACACACCTACACACACACACACACCTACACACACACACACACCTACACACACACCTACACACACACACCTACACACACACACACCTACACACACACACACCTACACACACACACACACACACACACACACACCTACACACACACCTACACACAACACCTACACACACACACACCTACACACACACACACCTACACACACACACACACACACACACCTACACACACACACACCTACACACACACACACACCTACACACACACATGGTAAAGTGATGAATTAAAGGGTTTATGATACAAACAGCAGAGTTCTGGATGAAACCGTGTGTGTGTGTGTGTGTGTGTGTGTGTGTGTGTGAGTAGGTGTGTGTAGGTGTGTGTGAGTGTGTGTGTGTGTGTGTCTGTTTGTGTGTGTGAGTGTGTGTGTGTGAGTGTGTGTGTGTGTGTGTGTGTGTGTGTGTGAGTGATTTTTTGTAATGAATTTTCCAAACAGAAGAGCTGCAAACCAAGTGGGCGGGGTCTAACTACATCAGTCAAAATACTGATTTATTTCTTTACGAGTTTATAACGTCGTATCACATCACAGCCTCCTGACTGCAGAACACAACTTCAGTCCTGCTAAATGCAGTTAGCCAGCTAGCGTTAGCAAAAACACCAGTTAAATTAATTTAACTTTAAATTATAATCCTATAATTAAGCTTTTTAATGTTCTGCATGCACCCGGTTATTATTTTTATGCAGTTTTTCTTTTCAGAGCTTTACATGATGATCATTAACATCCCCCACCCCCAATCCCCCCCCCCCCTCCCCCAGGCGTTGTGTATTAACGTGCAGTCTAACGATGTGTGTGAGACGCTCGCCCTGATCTTCTGCGGTGCCGATGTGAACTGTGACACAGATAACCCAGAATTCCCCTCCCCCATCTCCTTGGCCCTGCACCACAACCAGAACCTGCAGGTGGAGCTCCTCACTCAGAACCGCAACATAGGTCAGTGTCTGGAGGAAGGGGCGGAGCCTAACCGTGGGACATTTTAAATAGAGTTTTAACATTACGCTTTTGACCCGGCAGAGATCCCGAGGTCAGAGACCAAACTGGCCATTCACACAGAGCACTACATGGCTCCGCCTTCCATCATACACAACGGCTTCCTTTATAAGACCGCCTCCATGGCTCGTCCAATCACAGAGCGGAAGAATAAAGAAGGTGAGCCAATTACAATCACGTCTGCACGTCTGTTAGTCACGTTAGAGTTCTCCAAGAAAAATAAACTGCTTTATAATCTCTCTCTCTCTCTCCGTCTGACTGTCTCTTTGTCTGTCTGTCTCTTTGTCTGTCTGTCTGTCTGTCAGAGTTCAGTAGGAGGTGGTGTGTGCTGAACGACGGACATTTTAGTTATTATGAAAGTGATAAGAACGCCACACCAAACGGAGGACTGAAGATGAAAGAGATCGTCTGTCTGGCTGTCAGTCCTCCAGAGACACACGGGTACCTGTCTGTCTGCCTGTCTGTCTGTCTGTCTGTGCTGATGTCTCTCTATCTCCCTGCCCCCACCCCAGTGAGTGATGTTTTAGAGACAGACTGAGTCATGGTGTGTGTTCTGTCTGTCTCTCAGGTACGATCACTCGTTTGAGATTTACTCGGATGCGGAGCGTCTCTACCTGTTTGGGACGGACAATCCCGACTCCATGAAGGAGTGGGTCAAGTCCATCGCCAAGGTAACCGTCTGCGCCGAGTCCGCTAGTCACTTCTGTCTGTCTCATCAACGGATTAATGTTGTTCATCCTGCCGTAGGTCTTTAGGGAACACTCTGTACTTCTGGACAGTGAGATCAATAAGGACACTCATCCTGTCTGTCTGTCTGTCTGTCTGTCTGTCTGTCTGCGCAGTCGTTTATCCCTGCGTGTGCTGAAGACCTGCTACAGAAGGATTTCGAGCGGATCGGGCGTCTGCGCTATAAAGACCCTCTGAACCTGGAGAGCTGGAGGCTGGGCTGGTTCTGTCTCGAGGCGTCCACGCTGCACGTGCGTCTGGAGGACTGTCAGAGCCGCGAGAGCATCCAGCTGCAGAAACTTCTGGAACTTTGTGAGTCTGAGAACGCTCCCTGAGAACAGACCCACGACACATGTACATGTGGTGAAGTGTCCTGTATGGACAGGGTTGTGTGTGTGTGTGTGTGTGTGTGTGTGTGTGTGTGTGTGTGTGTGTGTGTGATGCGATGCTACAGTCTGAGCTGTGCTGTTATACACAAATGAAGCACTGAGCAATCAGGTCAGAGAATTCTGCCTGACGGCGGTATTGTTTATAATGACCATGTCTGACATCACACCTTCATAATCTTTACAGGATTATGGGTACTGTGTGTGTGTGTGTGTGTGTGTGTGTGTGTGTGTGTGTGTGTTTGTGAGAGAAACGGATCTCTTCCTGGAATCCTGACTTCACATTAAGCTTGATGAAATCTGATCAGGTGTTTGATTTCGCCCTGTGACTGTAGAAAGGTGCAACAAGTAGGGTCTCAGGGGTCAGGGGTCAGGGTGTTGGGGTTAAAATGCGGCTTAGGCAGAAGTGGAAAAGAGAAAGAGATGCAGTGAAATAATTAATCATGTGATTTAAACAGACACACACGCACACACACACACACACACACACACACACACACACACACACACACACAGTTTCCTGACTCTTGGTTTCGGTCTCATTTAAATTCAAATTCAAATTTTATTTGTCACATACACAGTCATACACAGTACGAAATGTAGTGAAATGCTTAATTTCACTTAGAGTTTAGGGTTTAGGGTTTAGAGATTTCTGTGTTACACTGAAGTTCTTTTTTCCTCCCTGTAGCGAGGGATAATGAAGTGCTGGTGCTGGTGGAGCGCGGCAGGTGAGTCCTGAACCTCTGTGTGGATTATTATTATTATTATTATTATTATTATTATTACAGCATATTCATGAAGCAGCTTCACACAATCAGAAGAATTATTTAAGTTTGTATTTAATTTGAATGTGTATGAATCAAAATGGTCAGATCGTCCCTGTTCATTCATAGGAATTGAATCTGTTCCAGACGCAAGTTCTTTCCTCTCACACATAGAATAAAAAATATATATTCTGGACTGCGAATCGCATTTTCCCTTAAGAAATAATGTAAATGCAGATAATCCAAAAATATTACCAATATTACCAATTCCCAACACTATGATCATAATTTTGCATATAAAAGCAATAAAAAAGATTTTAAAAAGACTTGTAAATGAAGTAAAATATAAAATAAATGGACATTAATCCTCACTTGATCTTAATTAATGATTTCTCTCGACACCAGCTGCTTAAAAATTAAACTGAAAGCGGCTCTGTTTTCTTTTTGCTGCCGTCTGTGATGACATTCTTGCGACCCGCGGTGCTGCGTCTTCACTAAACTTTTAAAAAATTCACAAAAAAGAATTATAAACTCACTTCACTTGGCTTTACACTGACGCAAGCAAGACATGATCGCCTCCCGGACGTACACGCAACCGGTTCACTGGCTAAAAAATGCTTTGTATATCGAGGCAAAGTTCTTGCAAAAAATGCAGAGGTACCACTTTATTAATATTGTTATTATTATTATTGGAGTAAAGAAGTGAAGGTAGATTTTTAATGCAGCTTTAATTCTCTTTCTCTGGGTTTAGGACTCTGTACATCGAGGGAGAGAGAAAGTTGGATTTTCACGGCTGGGCGTCGGCCATCCAGAGGGCTGCTGGGAGTTCAGGAGACACACTGAGCCAGCAGCAGCTGACTGAGGCCGATATCCCGCTGATAGTGGAGCGCTGCATACATTACGTCACGCAGTACGGTAATAAACCCTCTATAACCACAAATAAAATGAAAACGCGGTACGGTGATAAACCCTCTATAACCACAAATAAAATGAACACGCGGTACGGTGATAAACCCTCTATAACCACAAATAAAATGAACACGCGGTACGGTAATAAACCCTCTATAACCACAAATAAAATGAACACGCGGTACGGTGATAAACCCCTTTATAATCACAAATAAAATGAACACGCGGTACGGTGATAAACCCCCTATAACCACAAATAAAATGAACACGCGGTACGGTGATAAACCCCTTTATAACCACAAATAAAATGAACACGCGGTACGGTGATAAACCCCTTTATAATCACAAATAAAATGAACACGCGGTACGGTGATAAACCCCCTATAACCACAAATAAAATGAACACGCGGTACGGTGATAAACCCCCTATAACCACAAATAAAATGAACACGCGGTACGGTGATAAACCCTCTGTAACCACAAATAAAATGAACACGCGGTACGGTGATAAACCCCTTTATAATCACAAATAAAATGAACACGCGGTACGGTGATAAACCCTCTGTAACCACAAATAAAATGAACAGGCGGTACGGTGATAAACCCCTTTATAATCACAAATAAAATGAACACGCGGTACGGTGATAAACCCCCTATAATCACAAATAAAATGAACACGCTGTACGGTGATAAACCCCCTATAATCACAAATAAAATGAACACGCGGTACGGTGATAAACCCCCTATAATCACAAATAAAATGAACACGCGGTACGGTGATAAACCCTCTATAATCACAAATAAAATGAACACGCGGTACGGTGATAAACCCCTTTATAATCACAAATAAAATGAACACGCGGTACGGTGATAAACCCTCTATAATCACAAATAAAATGAACACGCGGTACGGTGATAAACCCCTTTATAATCACAAATAAAATGAACACGCGGTACGGTGATAAACCCCCTATAATCACAAATAAAATGAACACGCGGTACGGTGATAAACCCTCTGTAACCACAAATAAAATGAACACGCGGTACGGTGATAAACCCCTTTATAATCACAAATAAAATGAACACGCGGTACGGTGATAAACCCCCTATAATCACAAATAAAATGAACACGCGGTACGGTGATAAACCCCCTATAATCACAAATAAAATGAACACGCGGTACGGTGATAAACCCCCTATAATCACAAATAAAATGAACACGCGGTACGGTGATAAACCCTCTATAATCACAAATAAAATGAACACGCTGTACGGTGATAAACCCTCTATAATCACAAATAAAATGAACACGCGGTACGGTGATAAACCCCCTATAATCACAAATAAAATGAACACGCGGTACGGTGATAAACCCCCTATAATCACAAATAAAATGAACACGCTGTACGGTGATAAACCCCCTATAATCACAAATAAAATGAACACGCGGTACGGTGATAAACCCCCTATAACCACAAATAAAATGAACACGCGGTACGGTGATAAACCCCTTTATAATCACAAATAAAATGAACACGCTGTACGGTGATAAACCCCCTATAACCACAAATAAAATGAACACGCGGTACGGTGATAAACCCCTTTATAATCACAAATAAAATGAACACGCGGTACGGTGATAAACCCCCTATAATCACAAATAAAATGAACACGCTGTACGGTGATAAACCCCCTATAATCACAAATAAAATGAACACGCGGTACGGTGATAAACCCCTTTATAATCACAAATAAAATGAACACGCGGTACGGTGATAAACCCCCTATAATCACAAATAAAATGAACACGCGGTACGGTGATAAACCCTCTATAATCACAAATAAAATGAACACGCGGTACGGTGATAAACCCTCTATAATCACAAATAAAATGAACACGCGGTACGGTGATAAACCCCTTTATAATCACAAATAAAATGAACACGCGGTACGGTGATAAACCCCCTATAATCACAAATAAAATGAACACGCGGTACGGTGATAAACCCCCTATAACCACAAATAAAATGAACACGCGGTACGGTGATAAACCCCTTTATAATCACAAATAAAATGAACACGCGGTACGGTGATAAACCCCCTATAATCACAAATAAAATGAACACGCTGTACGGTGATAAACCCCCTATAATCACAAATAAAATGAACACGCGGTACGGTGATAAACCCCTTTATAATCACAAATAAAATGAACACGCGGTACGGTGATAAACCCCCTATAATCACAAATAAAATGAACACGCGGTACGGTGATAAACCCTCTATAATCACAAATAAAATGAACACGCGGTACGGTGATAAACCCTCTATAATCACAAATAAAATGAACACGCTGTACGGTGATAAACCCTCTATAATCACAAATAAAATGAACACGCGGTACGGTGATAAACCCCTTTATAATCACAAATAAAATGAACACGCGGTACGGTGATAAACCCCCTATAATCACAAATAAAATGAACACGCGGTACGGTGATAAACCCCCTATAATCACAAATAAAATGAACACGCGGTACGGTGATAAACCCCCTATAATCACAAATAAAATGAACACGCGGTACGGTGATAAACCCTCTATAATCACAAATAAAATGAACACGCTGTACGGTGATAAACCCTCTATAATCACAAATAAAATGAACACGCTGTACGGTGATAAACCCTCTATAATCACAAATAAAATGAACACGCGGTACGGTGATAAACCCCTTTATAATCACAAATAAAATGAACACGCGGTACGGTGATAAACCCTCTAGAATCACAAATAAAATGAACACGCGGTACGGTGATAAACCCTCTATAACCACAAATAAAATGAACACGCGGTACGGTGATAAACCCTCTATAACCACAAATAAAATGAACACGCGGTACGGTGATAAACCCCTTTATAATCACAAATAAAATGAACACGCGGTACGGTGATAAACCCCTTTATAATCACAAATAAAATGAACACGCGGTACGGTGATAAACCCCCTATAATCACAAATAAAATGAACACGCGGTACGGTGATAAACCCGTTTATAATCACAAATAAAATGAACACGCGGTACGGTGATAAACCCTCTATAATCACAAATAAAATGAACACGCGGTACGGTGATAAACCCCCTATAACCACAAATAAAATGAACACGCGGTACGGTGATAAACCCCCTATAATCACAAATAAAATGAACACGCGGTATGGTGATAAACCCCCTATAACCACAAATAAAATGAACACGCGGTACGGTGATAAACCCTCTATAATCACAAATAAAATGAACACGCGGTACGGTGATAAACCCCCTATAATCACAAATAAAATGAACACGCGGTACGGTGATAAACCCTCTATAATCACAAATAAAATGAACACGCGGTACGGTGATAAACCCCTTTATAATCACAAATAAAATGAACACGCGGTACGGTGATAAACCCCCTATAATCACAAATAAAATGAACA
>NC_071110.1:33670000-33685000 GCF_024256425.1 Clarias gariepinus | reverse complement strand
CTCTGTCTCTGTCTCTCTGTGTCTCTCTCTCTGTGTCTCTCTGCCTCTCTCTGCCTCTCTCTGTCTCTCTGTGTCTCTGTCTCTGTCTCTCTGTGTCTCTCTCTATGTCTCTCTGTGTCTCTCTCTCTGTCTCTGTCTCTCTGTGTCTCTCTCTCTGTCTCTGTCTCTCTGTGTCTCTCTCTCTGTCTCTGTCTCTCTGTGTCTCTCTCTCTGTGTCTCTCTGCCTCTCTCTGCCTCTCTCTTTCTCTCTGTGTCTCTGTCTCTGTCTCTCTGTGTCTCTCTCTCTGTCTCTCTGTGTCTCTCTGCCTCTCTGTGTCTCTCTGCCTCTCTCTGTCTCTCTCTCTGTGTCCCTTTGTCTCTCTCTCTGTACAGAGTAATCGGGCGGAGAAGGAGTGGCCTGTAAAGTGTCTGAAAGTCTATCAGGGGATAAAGAAGAAGCTCCGCCCACCAACATGGTGAGATCAGAGTGGCTGCTAGTGTTCAGTTCCACTCATCTCCACCAGGAGGCAGCAGAGTACTGTCTTGTTCATTTTCCCTGTCTAACTGACCGTCTGCTGTCTCTCTCTGTCTCTCTCTCTCCGTGTCTGTAGTTGGGGTCTGACCCTGGTGTATGAAAGTGAGAAGCCTGAGAAACAGGACAAGCAGCAGTGGTAAGCACTGTGTGTGTGTGTGTGTGTGTGTGTGTGTTTTCAGAGGGGGTAAATACTTTTACCAATGCTACATATCTAACGTGTCTCTGATATTCAGAGTGTTTATTACAGATCAACTGATGAGATTTTGGCTTTCTGATCCAGACAGGGTCAAGGTCACAGGAAGGGCATCTGTCTGTTATAACTCCTCTTAATCACCTCCTTTATATGTTTCTGAAATGGTTACGATCAGCAGCAGGACTCCACTACTGGCTCCTCATTTTCTTTTATTTGTTCGTTTTAAAACTCTAAATAACTCTTTTCCTCTAGCTCTCTTTTCTGTTCTTTCTCTCTTCATTCCTCTCATCTGTTCCTTCTCTCGTCCTCAGTGTTGAGGAGATTTAAAGGAAACTTTATATAAACTCACTCACTCGTTTGCTCTGTTCGTTTTCTTTTCCACTCCTCTGAGACGTGTTTAAGCGATATCTCACTGATGGTGCTGTTGTACTGAATATCAGCACGGCTGTGATTTGGTCTTCGGCATGAGAGACTCTGCTGATATTTAGCACAACAGCACGCCCTCGAGTGCGATATCGCTTTTATACAACAGTTTTATACAACAGGCGCATCACGAACGGTTTATTATCAGCAGATTATGATTAATTTCTTTATTTAACCAGTGATTTGGCTCCGCCCACACACACACATTCTGCAGCGCCTGGAGGAACTGGGGAGCGATTTGGGATTCAGCCTTGTGTTAGAGGCTAGTTAGCTTTGTAGCTAGGCGTTAGTGATGAGTGCAGAGACGGCGTGTTGTTTAAGACGCCATAACCTTATCAGATGTGTGTTCTTACTGAAAGTGGACACACTAAGTACAGACCTACTCTCACCCACGCTGAGACACACAGTTAGTGTCATTAACCACTGGACAACACCTGGGACACGCCCACTCATACAGAGAGTCACCCCTCACAGTGCTGTTACTGTCTGTTATCAGCACTCTGGGAACAACGCCTCTCGTCCAATCAGATCACTCGCTCAGGTCTAACTGGTGTCTAATTAAACATTCCACCTTCAGAACTCCCACACCGAGGGTAATGATGTCACCGCAGTCTGTGTGTGTGTTAATCATGCTGTATTGTTGTGTAGCATTGTGGTCTGCATTCTGTCCAAACTATGTGATGTTGTTGTGTGCGTTTCCATGGAAACCGCTCATTATCTCAGTCGGAGGAGACGAACAGCTCATTGTCTGGTAAATTACCGTACCTCTCACCGTCTCATGGACACTTTATTGTTCAGTTTCTACTGAAAGTCTGAGCATTCGTGTGGAGAGAGAAAGTAAAAAGGACAATGACACACACACACACACACACACACACACACACACACTCTTACCAAAACCCTAAAAATTTCCTGCTCTCATGATGCACACGGCCTTCACAGGATTACAGCACAGACGTCAGAGCATTTAGTCCATCCTCACGGTCCTGTACTGAAAAGTTACTGATAAAGAGAGTTAATAGGAAGAGAGAGGGAGGGAGGGAGGGAGGGAGGGGTGAGAGGGAGGAGGCGTTCCCTGGGGCGGACGGGATCACCTGAGGATATTCTGACCCCAGACTGCAGGAGCCTCGATAAGAGCGACACAATAAATACAGATATAAACTGTGAGATGGAACGTTACTCAGAAAGGAAGAGGAAACAAAACACCTGAAAGAAAGAGTGTACAAATTAAGGACGTGTGTGTGTGTGTGTGTGTGTGCAGGTATCTGTGCTGTGACACTCAGACTGAGATGAGAGAGTGGGTCGCTACGTTTCTCAGTATACAGGTTAGTGCACTTTCTCTCTCTTTCTCTCTGGTCATTTCTCATCACACATTAACGTGTTCTTTCTCTCTCTCTCTCTCTCTCTCTCTCTCCTGTCTGTCTCTTGTTTTTTTTTCTACTAACTATTATTTTCCCTAATTTTATCCTCTCTCTCTCTCTCTCTCTCTCTCTCTCTCAGCATGCAGGTCTGCTGTGGCCAGCAGAGTGGTTAAAGTCCCGTCCCGTCCCTCGGTCCTCCCCCCCGCTGGACTCTCGTCTCGGTAGTGTGTCGCTAATTCCTCTGCGCGGTACTGAGAGTGAGATGAGGAACAGTGTGGCTGCTTTCTCCGTCGATCCCCTCGCCGTGAGTTTCTGAGCAAATCACAAGGGCCCATGGGTCACCAAACAGCCAATCACAGAGCAGATTCATCCTCTTAAGCCCCACCCATTGTCCTACACTATACATATAACAGTGACCTCATTGTTTCCAAAGAGGCTATGTGATTACCCATCAGCCCCCATTGCAGTGATTCACTTCACCTTTCAAGAGGAATACACTTCACCTGCAGCTCACTTTGCCACGGGGTCATTAACTGGTTATAACGCGGCGGGGTGTGAGGTCATTAACTGGTTATAACGCGGCGGGGTGTGGGGTCATTAACTGGTTATAACGCGGCGGGGTGTGGGGTCATTAACTGGTTATAACGCGGCGGGGTGTGAGGTCATTAACTGGTTATAATGTGACATTCATGGTTCAGTGCAATTCAATTTTATTTGTATAGTGTTTTAACAATTGTCATTGTCACAAAGCAGCTTTACTCAATCAAAAGAATAATTTAAGTCTGTATGGAATGTAAGTGTGTATAAATCAAAATGATAAGATCGTTCCTGAAGAACGAGCAGAGGACGACGGCGACAGTGAAAAGAAAAAACTCCCTGAGATGGTAATAGGAAGAAACCTTGAGAGGAACCAGACTCAACAGGGAACCCATCCTCATCTGGGTGATAACAGATAGCAGGGATTGATCTGCACTCATACTGTGTGTTAGGAGGCTGGAAGTTCAGTATAACAGGAGATGTGGAGAAGTTCATATGGAGTCCAGTTGGTTATTGGAGGCTCAGGTAGACTGTAGGAAACTCCAGTCCTGAACTATGGAGTGACTGCAGTCACGAGTCCTCAGAGAACAGCTGTCTGCACCAGCTGAGGACAGGACCGTCTTCATGGGAAAGTGGAACCGTCCCCAGTCACCACACGCATCCCAGACAGACCACACGGGGCGTCCATGTGACCAGATCCCCAACCAGAAGAGGGACACCAGGACGAGTCGGACAGGTCCAGGGGACAGAGGGGGTCTGGATCACTGGCAGCTCAGGAGAGACATGTGTAGTGAGATTGTGAGAGAGAGAGAGAGAGAGAGAGAGAGAGAGACAGGTAGAGGGGAAAAAGAGAGAGAAGAAGAAGAGAGAGAAGTGGAAAGAGCAGAAGAAGAGGAGAGATAACAGTTAGGTATGGTCACAGTCACACAATGTATAATGTGAATGTATATTAACTGTAGAGTGCAAGCAGAGACTCCGGCAGGACTAACTATGACATCATAACTAAAAGGGAGGAGCCAGAAGGAAACACAAACATGAGGGGGAACTGAGATGTAAAGCAACCAATCACCTCACCGTCAGCAAACCTGAGTGATCAATGAGAGTGAGGAAGACAGCATCCAAACATACCAGTTCACCATAATACTCTACGTCCATGAGTCCCCCAGATCTGCTCCTTTACCTATGGCAAATCTATTTATAAAAATGCTTGGCTAAATAAATAGGTTTTTAGCCTGGACTTAAACACTGAGACTGTGTCTGAGTCCCGAACACTATTTGGAAGACTATTCCATAACTTTGGGGCTTTGTAAGTTTTAACTGGTCATTAACTGGTTATAACACGACTGGGTGTGAAGTGTTTTTAAACAGGACGGGGTGTGAGGTCATTGATGTGTGTCTGTGTGTATAAAGACACTGATGAGCTGGAGGTGAAGTGACTCCCTTTATTTTATCTTTTGTGTTTTAGTAATATTATATTTTTATACATTTTTGGCCACAGAAACGTCACAAACAGTTAAATACCTCAGACTGACGAGTGAATCTGAAATGTCTCGAATAAAACACTCGATCGGCCACGACACCAACACCCCGCCCGGTGAACTGAACGTCACTGATTATCAGTCATACAGCAGTAAACCGATGGGCCCCCTGAGGCTCACCCATGTCCGAGGCCCTGTGGGGCCACGCCTGTGGGGCCACGCCTGTGGGGCCACGCCTGTGGGGCCACGCCTGAGGGGCCACACCTGTGGGGCCACGCCTGTGGGGCCACGCCTGAGGGGCCATGCCTGAGGGGCCACGCTGCTTCAGCTTTCTGTTCATTGAGATTTATTTTCTGTAAAAGTCTTTAAATAACTGATTTGTTCCTAAACCTGCCTTCTCTCTCCAGCTCTTCCGAAACCTGTGATGCTGCAGTGACTCTGCCTGAGGTGAGGGAACATCTACCAACTCCACATGAAGGGCTTAGAACTGTCTGTCATCTATAACCTGAAGGGAAACACCGCAGACACACACACACACACACACACACACACACACACACACACGGCACATGGTGGACTCATGGATCGTGTGTTTGTGAAGACTTTCACACGGAGGGACGTGTGTCTCGGGAGATCCTGTAGAGTTTCCCTGATTCCAGAGGGTTTTATACATAATGATGTGATTACAGCGTGAGTGGGGTTTAGGATAAGAGGGCGGAGTGAGATTATCTTCTGTGGATCATTAATGTACAGTCGTGTTCCAGGTGGTGTTCCTTTACAGGGCACTAATGAGAACTTTCTCACTTTCACAATGAGAGTAACAAATAACAAAACCAACTTGATGAGTTTTTTTTCTTTTCTTTTGTCTCCACAGAAGATGAAGAACATTCCAGAACACATGAACCAATCAGACGCTGGATTCAGTCTAGACGTGGTGGAAGGATCCTGATATCGATGTTTACCCCACATGTGACCCTCTGGAAAGTTCCCCAGCTGTTCTTAGAGACTTTGTAGACTTTAAACCCAGAACCTTTTGTTGTCGTGAGTTCCTGCGGCTGCACCGTGGGACACGTCCTTGTGGAAAGTTCTCCTGGATATCGTAAGTGTTGGGTGGGCCAATGTGAAGTTTCCTGACTCGGTGGAGCGTGGGCCGTGTCGCGCTGTGTGAGAGACGAGCGGTCGTTACACCACTTTTAATTTTAATCCCATTTAACTCTGGACAGAAGTTTAATCCACAATAAAACACTCGATAGCTGCAGGACAAGCTGTAAGGACTCATTAACCTCTCATCATTAACATCTCTCTCTCTCTCTTTCTCTCTCTGTATTCCTGTCTCTTCACATTAATCCTTTGTTTATTAAATTATTTATTTTAATTTTTGGTTCACAGCAGTTTCCTAAAATCACACGTTCTGAGACATCTGATTTTTGTACTTCACATTCCTCCACTGCTTCATTTCCATGTTTGTATTTTATCTGTTACAGAAAGTGTAATTAGTTTTACTTAATGTAAATTGATTGAATTAAAAGTTATTATATAGTCTTATTATATTTTAAAAATGAAAGAATGAATGAATGCACAGTCCTTGTACACATAGTGTGTATATAATTTCTATAATATAACAAGATTTAAAAATAAAACAGACGACTGTAAGGTGTTTCTGTTGGTGTGTAAGTTTGTGGACCCGGCCGCGAGCTCCGCCGGTTCATTAACGTTTATTAACTTTATCTTTTGATAAATCTTACCAGGGGGGGAGGGGGAGGGGGAGGAGGAGGGGGAGGAGGAGGGGGAGGAGGGGGAGGGGGAGGGGCTCAGTGTGGTGAGTGACTGAAATTTACCAGCAGTTTAACCCAAGACACGAGAGGAAGCGTCTTTCCTCATTAACAGTGAGATTCACTCCTGAGCTCCCTGGACTGAGATGCGCGTGTGTAGAAGCTGAGGTGCGTCAGTACTCTCTTTCAAACAGCAGAAACATCTCACCTTCCTCCGTGTCCTCTGGAGAAGTAAGGTGTTGTGGAAATGGCGCCCCCTGTCAGCCTGTTTGAGCTGTAGGGAGACTTGCAGCGCTGGGACGACCTGCTCTAATAAGCTGGTTTTGAGTCAGTGACTGGACTGGACACCAGAGTGGAGGTCATTCAGACACTCCGGAGCAGAATGTGTGTGTGTGTGTGTGTGTGTGTGTGTGCTGGGTGGGAGTGTGTGTGTGTGTGTGTGTGTGTGTGTGCTGGTTTGTAGTCAGTGATGGGATACACATAAGACTGCCGAGGGAAAAACTCCCCGAGACATCATGAGGAAGAGATCCTGAGAGGAGTCTTGAGACTCCAACTGGAACCCATCCTCATCTGGGTGAGTGAGATCCTACAGGAAGTGTGTTTTAGACTGTTTAGAGGCTCCACACTGTTCACTGATGGAGACTCGGGTACGAATCTGTCTCGGTCCTTACACGATCAGAGCGGCTGCAGTCACACGCCGTCGCGTTCCAGAACATCTTCATGACTCCTCAGTGGAAGCGTCTTTAGGTCACACATCAGGAAACACCCTGCGCTTATACACACGTCATCAGTTACACACGTTCACATAAAATACCTAAACACCATCTCACACGAGACTCACTTTAAGAACAGCTGGCTTTACAGATGTTTTTCATTTTCACTGAAACTCTGGTCAGACCGTACGCTTGGGGAAAGTTCTACAGCTGGACCATGAACCATGATCCATTTAACAGAACCTCAATGAGTCATGAACATCATCTACAGGGGCGGCCTCGTCACAAACTCAGGGCGGGGCAGGTGCTTGCCGTGTGTGTGTGTGTGTGTGTGTTTCACCAGGAACTGATTTAAAAAGCGTTTGTGATAGAGGAGATGTGATGTGATGTGATGTCTGTTTCCTGGACAGTCGGACTGGGACGTTTATTATATAATCAATTATTATAAAAATAACCATCAGTTCTTAAAGAAAATAATGCGAGTGTAATAAATAGGATGACAATGCACAGATGAGTCATGTCTCAGCTCCTAATTCCTAATGTGTTAGCTATTGTTCACACACACACACACACACAGAGCTTCAGGAGATTTCAGAAGCTTTATATGGTTTGAAGTTACCACCGCCAAACTGATTTGACAGCAAGGTGTGTGTGTGTGTGTGTGCGTGCGTGCGTGCGTGCGTGCGTGCGTGCGTGCGTGCGTGCGTGCGTGCGTGCGTGCGTGCGAAATCTCTTGTCCGCTTTAGGCCATGAAGCACACTGAGGTGTGTCAGCATGAAGGATTAAAGAGAAATTGTAAAATGGTGTGTCTTTCTGCGTAAGTATTCACCCCCCTAAACCCACAGTTCTGCTTCAGTTCCTATCAGAAGTGAGACGACGAGCAGAATGGACTCGACTGTGTGTAATTAATGTGTCTCAGTATCACACACCTGTTCCTGGAGAAACACGGAGTGTGTTCGAGAACTTAAACAGACTGATCTTCATATGTTCATCTGAATCGCCACACACACACACACACACACACACACACACGCGCTCTGTATTGTCCTGTGTCCATGTCTCTGCCCTGAGCTGTTCCACACTATGGAGGTCATTTTTCTGATGCTCCTCAGTGAGAACATTGAGCTCTAATGGAGGATCCCAACCCGTTGCGTCTCCCACGACTCTTTGTGATCATTTTCTTTCTCTCGTGTTTTCTCTCTCAGTATAAAATATCTCTAATTGATGCAATCTTGTCCATTAGCTGGATCCGGGCTCTGGTCTGTGGGTTTTTCCCCTCTGTAACATCGAGTCATCCTCATTAGTGCTGCAGAATTCACTGATCCCCATAGCAACAACGTTCTTATTATTTTTATAAGGATGCCATTTCTCTTTCCTCATCAATTTAGCTGAGTTGTGTGATAGCAGCGCCGCTGAAATGGCTCGCTTTGAAATGTCAAAGAAGGAGGAGGAGGTGGGGGGGGGAGTGGAAAGGAGAAGAAGAGAAGGAAGAGACAGACACTGTGGAATGGAGGGGGGACTGGGAGGAGAGGATGATGAGAGGGGATGAGGAGGATGGAGACGACTGGATGAGACGCTGCTGTATTTCCTGTTGATGATGTTGCAGGTGTGGAGGAGCTGCTGGAGGAACGGCACTGCAGGAAACACAGAAGTGTTCTAGTGCCCGCTTTTGACTCGCCCTCCTGCCAGGCTGGAGTGTGGAACCGATGTTATAGCGTCACAATCAGGTTCCACTCTCGACCTCCAGCGGTGTGTGATTCCTGACCGGCTGCTCCACCGTCTGACCTCCTCTGAGACACCAAGTCCACAGTGCTAACCACTCCACCACCGTGCTGCCCGCTTACTAATAGCTTAGATAACAAAATAATGCTTCCAGATAAACATGTTCACGATTCGTTCTTCTGAAGTCATGAGGATGGACTAGTCACATTAGTCAGTAACTCAGTAAACCAGTGTGAGGATCTCTCCAGAAAGGGAAACTTCACTCTGGATAAGAGCGTCTGCTAAATGCCTAAATGTATGTTACACACTAAACATCATCATCATCATCATCATCATCATCATCGTGTTTAAGCAGCAGGACACACACCTGCCTCGTCTCACTGGTCTGTCACTCTCACATACAAAAGACTTTTCAGTTTGGGCGTTCCTTCACATCATCATAAAGGATCTTTCTCCCTCTCGCACACACACACACACACACACACACACACACAGCAGTAATGGCGTTGCTGTGTCCTGGTTGCTGAGTGTGTAGGCGGAGACGAGAGACACTTCCTGAGACTCGGACAGAAACACCAGCGAGTGAGTCACAAAAACATGTGGGTTTAAACCTCACATCTCAGGTTCCCTGACTTTCTGAAGAACCTCCTCATTACAGCTGATGATCAGAGAACTTCACCTTCAGACACACAGCGGGCTTCCTCACACAGTCTGGGATTTTACACGGGTTAAACTGTTTATAAAAACCCAAAACTAATGACACCCTGGATTCAGGCACCAAAACAAGTTCTCATGAACTTTTAGAAACTTTTTTGCTTGACTTCAACATGAAGACCAGGACGGTGGGTTAATTAGAAAGTCGTCATTAGGACGTTATTATCGGGGTTATGGGAGAGACCGTGCAGTGACATCAGCACCCAAACCCCTCCTCCTCGGAGGAAGGGGGTAAATACTTTAGAACACACGGTGTGTGTGTGTGTGTGTGTGTGTGTCCTCATCAGCATGTGTGTGAAGCACCCTCAAGTGAAGGACAAAACAATTTGGTGTCTCAAATCATACACACAACAACACAACACAGTAAGTAGGCTTTCTGTGTGTGTGTGTGTGTGTGTGTGTACATGATTTTAACACTGGCCTCCAGCTCCTTTCAAGTTCATCATTTCACTGAATGTATAGTAGAATGGATGGAGCGAGAGGAGCCGCCCGAGGAGCCTGAAAACACAAACACACGGCAGTGATGGTCAGGTGAAGTGTTTATTAAGTGTTTATTTCTGGATTTAATGTTTAATCCTAAAAAAAATATTCACAATTTTACACCAAGCTCATAACATCACATTATATTACACACACACACACACACACACACACACACACACAGCAAAATAAGAAACGTCCCTTTTTCAGGACTGTGTATGTCAACAATAATGTTGTAAAAATCCAAATATCTTTACAGATCTTCATTGTAAAGGGTTTAAACAATGTTTTCCATGCATGTTCAATTAACCATAATCAATTAATTAACATGCACCTGTGGAATGGTCGTTAAGACCTTAACAGCTTACAGAAAGTAGGCGTTTAAGGTCACAGTTCTAAAAACGCAGGACACTAAAGAGACTTGTCTACCGACTGTGAAAAACACCCAAAGAAAGACGCCCAGGGTCCCTGCTCATCTGCGTGAACGTGCATTAGGCATGCTGCAGGGAGGCATGAGGACCGCTGATGTGGCTAGGGCGATAAATCGCCATGTCCGCCATGTGAGACGCCTAAGACGGCGCTACGGGGAGACGGGAAGGACGGCCGATCATCCTCGCGGTGGAAGACCACGTGTAACAACACCCGCACAGGATGGGTACATCCGAATATCACACCCGCGTGACAGGTACAGGATGGCCACAACAACTGGCCGAGTCACACCAGGAACACACGATCCCTCCATCAGTGCTCAGACTGTCCGCAATAGGCAGCCCATGAGGAGGAGATGCACTGCAGTACTTCAAGCAGCTGGTGGTCACCAGATACTGACCGGTACTTTTGATTTTGAGCCTCCCTTCATTCAGGGACACATTGGGAAACATTTTTAGTTTATGTCTTATGGTGTTGACTCTTTTAGTGTTCATACAAATATTTACACATTAAGTTTACTGAAAGTAAAAACAGGTGAAAGTCAGAGGACGCTTCTTTTTTGCTGAGTATACAACGGGGAAGGAAAAAAAATTGCACCCCGGAAACCACTGCACTGATTGATTGATTGATGGGTAAAAATTTTTTTTACTCTGAGTTAATTTTTATTGATCTACTTTTTACTTTTACTTGAGTAGATTTTTATGAGGGTAACTTTACTTGTACTTCAGTAAAAGTTCACTAAAGTAACAGTAGTTTTACTTAAGTACAACATTTTATTACTCTTTCCACATCTGGTGTGCTGCACTAAACACACCTGTCTGTCTGTCTGTCTGTCTATCTGTCTGTCTATCTGTCTATTTAATTAGTTAATTTAAATTAAACTCATGATCTTTAAAATTATGATTTATAATAATTATATAATTATAAATAAAAAATTATATTACATAAATTAAAGATTAAATATTATAAATAAAAATAAATAAATTATAACTTTATTATAATTAATTACGACATTCATTTATTGATTTAAAGCACTTGTTACAAATCCCCATATTGTCCTCGTCTCTCCTCCAGCATGTGTTTATTTTTTTAACCTTTGTAATTTGCATTATTTACATTTAAAACCAGTTTATTATAATAATATAATGATTAACCAGTGAAATGATTGGATATCCAGGTCCATCCTGTGTGTTGATGTTTACTCTCTCTATAACCTCGAATACTCGAAAGCTTTTAATAAGAGAAGATCTAAATGTTTTGACTCTCACCTCAGTCAGCTGCTCTTTTGCTCTTTAAACCTTCACGTCTCAGTTCTTCACTATTTCTGCTCCTGCACGTGTTTCACGTCACACTTCACTCAGTTCCTCTTACACCGTGAAGGTTGAAAGTATGTGACTGTGTTAAAGACACACAATTATCAGGTTTTATCTGTTAGTTTTGTTTTTGTTCTTATATACAAGTTTGTTGGTAGTGCTGAAGAAGCTCTGCATTTCCCATCAGCCCCTGCACTTCACTTTCATCTATGTCTCGTTAAAACTTATTTAACACAAAAGCACTTAAGCTCCTGGAGTCTCACTGTGAAGCTTTGTGGAACTCGTGGCGTTCCTCGTGGCGTTCCTCGTGGCGTTCCTCGTGGCGTTCCTCGTGGTTAGTGTCCAGATGGAGATCTTCATGTTTTGATAGTATTTCACTAAACTAAAGATGGTCGCTTATATCTGCCTTCCCTTTTTAATTCAATTCAATTCAATTTTATTTGTATAGCGCTTTAACAATTGTCATTGTCGCAAAGCAGCTTCACACGATCAAAAGAATTATTTAAATCTTTAAATCTCCTATTTTGTAAACATTTTCTTTGATTTTTCTTAAATTGCTTCATTGTTGTCATTTTATTTCTCAAGTTCAGTGAAGTAACACCTAAACTTCCCTTAATTGCGAGAAGAACCACATTTGGTAACTTCCATGGGATGTGTGTAAATGTTGGTACAGTATATATCTATGTACAGGAATCATATACGGTGAGTCATTCTGCTTTAATATTAGGATGTGTGTGTGTGTGTGTGTGTGTGTGTATGTGTGTGTGTCTCACACATCCTGTAAACGTGTCGCTCCAGGCGGATATGATCAGGTTCTAAACACCAGGGATTTGGTTGGTTATGAGTTCTGGACTTTCACCCTCATATTTACGTAAAAGGAGCAAAAACAACTCGGCTATCGTCATCGTTTTCGTCACTGTAAGCACTCTGTCATCATCATCATCATCACCATCATCATCAGACTTCAGGGTAAACTCTAATCAGGAGCATTCTGATCACCATCACCATCACCACCATCACCATCATCAGCAGCAGCAGCTTTGAAGTAAGCACTTGCCCTTTCTCCAGGTTGATTACGCTCGTTTGTCATTTTACTGCTCAGCATCAAAGGTTTCCTTCGTTCTCTCCACACCGGTTTGATCGTTCTGTTCTGCTTCTCTGATGTTAAAGGCTCTCTCATTCACCTTTAGCCTGATTTTAGGTCTTATAGGTTTGATGAAGACAAAGCAACAATACCTTCTTTTTAATCTATATAGAGATAAATAGGCTGAATTTATCTCTATATAGATTTATGAGGAAATTAAATTATAATTTAATAGAATTAGAATAAAAACTCCCTTCTTATGTCGAGAGAGATGTCGACATTTGTTCTATTATTTATGATCCACCAAAAATTTATGATCCACTTTTCCAGAATGCAGCAGCGAGAGTCCTCACTAGAACCAGAAGATACGAGCACATCACCCCTATCTTATCTTCACTGCATTGGCTCTCTGTGAAATTTAACATCCATTTTAAAATACCACTTTTACCATATAAAACATTAATTACGATCCGCCACGCCTACTTCAATCAAAGGATGCACAGCTGGGGGCGGAGCTTTTTCTTACAAAGCCCCAAAGTTATGGAATAGTCTTCCAAATAGTGTTCGGGACTCAGACACAGTCTCAGTGTTTAAGTCCAGGCTAAAAACCTATTTATTTAGCCAAGCATTTTTATAAATAGATTAGCCTTAGGTAAAGGAGCAGATCTGGGGGACTCATGGATGTAGAGTATTATGGTGAACTGGTATGTTTGGATGCTGTCTTCCTCACTCTCATTGATCACTCAGGTTTGTTGACGGTGAGGTGATTGGTCGCTTTACATCTCAGTTCCCCCTCATGTCTGTGTTTCCTCCATGTCTGCGTTTAGTTATGATGTCATACTCTACAATAAATATACATTCACATTATACATTGTGTGACTGTGACCAGACCTGACTGTTATCTCTCCTTCCCTCCTTCCCTCTGGACGTCTCGTCATGATGTCCCGCTTCTGGTTGGAGATCTCGTCACATGGACAATAACAAGGGTCATTGTTGCAAAGTAGCTTTACACAATAAAAAAATATGGAAATTTGTATAAAATGTGAAAAATGTGTATGAATCAAAATGATTAGATAGTCACTAATTAACAGGCTGAGGGTGACGGTGGCAGGATCAAAGGGCTCCGTGTTCATCAGGGATCATTCTGATCATTAGTTATAACCTGTTACCTATTTTCTATCCATTATTTTAATTGATGTGTAGAGTGTAAAGCTGTGTTGTGACAATAACAGTTGTTAGATCACTATACAAATAAAAATTACATTTAAAATTTTGCTTGTTTTGATGAACTCCACAAAATTACATTACCCGATTGTTCACCTGGCAGAAGATTCCCTGCAGAGGAACTTCTATAATAGAGTTATAATAATGCATGCACATATAAATTAATATAAATAGACAGACATGTACTCTCTAAAGGTTTAAACAATTTTACAATTGAATCAAAGGAAGTGTAAACCTGCCTGTGTGTTTTTGTAGTTCGTGTTCTTGTGGTGTTTTGATGATAATTGAAACCTTTGTGAAAGTTTCAGCCGAACACAGACTCGATCATCAGACCGACACCACCTGAGCTGCCGTCCTGTAATGATCTGACCAGCTCTGACCTCCTTCAGGTGTGTGTGTGTGTGTGTGTGTGTGTGAGAGACTAAAGAGAGGCTCTGTGGTTCAGCAGACACAACACATCACAGTCTGGAGCTGAAACAGACTTCACTGTGATCAATCCACACAAAACATCCCATAATACTGAACTGGGCTCTAAATAAAACCAGTAATAACTTGATATGTTAAAATAAAACTGATTTAAAGTGGAAGGAATCGTCTCCCAGAACACTGTGGAACTTTTACACGCGGCGCTCTGGGGCCAGAATTAGCTTCTTAATTAACATCATCATCATCATCATCATCATCACATTGTAGTAGCTTCTGCAGCTCATGTCTCTGGGTTTATTACTTTATTTCGCCCTCTGGTGGATCATCAGACTATTACACTAATTCAAGTGTCCATGTGATGATTTCAATTTAAAACAGGATCTAAGTGTACTTGTTGGTTCAGATTGGACCTGCGTGTCTGACAGTCCTGCTTAAAACCCAGCTTCTGCCAAAACATTATATATATCTCACTATATACAGTATATACCCATTTATTATTATATAAACATTAGGAATCCTATAATTTGGTTGTGGATTGCCGTGTGTGTATGGAGTCGGTCCACTGTGATGATTTTGGAGATCAGGCCTAAACCTCAGTGAGCGTTAGGGGACCCTAC